>NC_092872.1:155718844-156018844 GCF_028372415.1 Notamacropus eugenii
TCCTTTCTGTACCCCCCTCTAAATTCCCCTGTTAAGGGAGAACAACAGATGTTCCCACACTATTGGTGTAATTGGAGTGCATTAAAGAGTTGAAAGAGAAAATATATTGCAGTGATCATCATGGTTAGAGAAAAAAAGCAGGGAAATCCTTTAATTTGAATGCATTATTGGCAACTGGATTGGAAAAAAAGAAAAAGAAGAAGAAGAAAGCACAGTATATATCAATATTTCTTGGGAACTCATATAACAAGCATGTTATTGCCATGCAAACAGTGACCAGATCCTGATTACAGGGAGAACTTTGCACAGCTGTGTCAACAATAGTTTCAAATGCCATGCTTACCAGTATAATTGTGCATAATATCCTAGGAAATGTGTGAGAAATTCCCTTATCCTGTCATATGATGACTGCATGTGTTGTTTGCTTATTTCATATGCATAACTCCAATTGGGGGCTCGGGTTAAGAAACAAATCTCAAGTGCCCTTCTCATCCAGCACCTTTTAAAGATCATATAATGGAGCAATCCTTGGTTATAAGGAGAAATTGGCACAGCCCCAGTAACCGAATTAATGATTCGATGTAGATAGAAAACAATTGTCATTATGGTATCAATAGTAGAGTCTGTCAATTTTTTTTAGTATTAACTTCTAAAACTGGATATTTATTATGCTAGCTGCCTCTATACAAAACTGATAACAGACCAAGGGAAAGTTTAAATGTGTACAAAAGCTTTTTAATATATCAACTTTATTTCTCTTATTTTAAAACATGAACTTAGAATCTTGTGGATCTGGCATTATTCAGTACTTTAAAACATATCATGTAAATATTCTTATCATAGAAGGATTACGTAGTTTGTAGAAAGAGCATTGGTTGTGGAGTCAGATTACTTGGTTTCAATTAGGCCAGTTTACTCATTATCAGTCAATGTCACAAGCATTCCCTCCTTTCTTTGTATGACCATTTCCTTCTAGAACCTCACTCATTTGCACTTGCCTAGGTTAAATGTTTTCTCACAACACAGCCCAAGTCCTTCCATTTCTGAGAAGTCTTCTCCAACCAACTACCTCATTTCACAGAAGTTCAGAGTTGTGGACAGGGATTTCTTTTTTCATTTTTGTTTCTGTATCCTCAGTACCTTGCACAGTATCCTGCACAGAGTAGGTGGTTTATTCTTGTTGATCTAAACTGAACCTCAGGAGCCATCTGGTCATGGCTGAACACAAATATTCTTTATAACATAGCCGACAACTTGTCACTCAAAACTTTGTTAAAAACATCTAAAGGCAATCCATTCCACTTTTGGAAATCTTTAATTGTTAGCAAGGCTTTCCTTACCAAAAATTTATATGTGCCTGTTTGAAACTTTGACCCAGGGATCCTAGCTCTGGCCTGTGAAGCCAAACAGAAAAAAAAAAATGTAATTTCTCTTGATTCATAAACTAGCCCCACAAATATTCTAAGATCCCCCCTAAATCTTCCCCTCTAGGTAAAACATCTCATTTCTTCAACTGTTATTCATGCACTACGAGCTTTACCACTCTGAGAATCTTTCATCTGAACCTCTCCATCTTAACAATGCTCTCCCTAAAAAATATGGTACTCGGAACTGAACACAAGATGCCAGAAGCAGAGAACAACAACATTATCACCCTCCTGATTGTGGAGCCTACACTTCTCATAATACAGTCTAAGATCACATTAACTTTATGTGTGTAAGTGTGTGTGTATGTGTGTGTATGTACACCATATTACATTGTTGACTTATTTCAAAAGTAATCTTTATTTTCTGGACTCCTTGTTGGATTCATTGTCTGTGCTGCTTCTCAAGTACGTGGCTTATTCTGTCTTGCCTTATCATTTACATCCTGTCTCCTCAGCTGAATTATAAAACCCACAAAGGAGGTAAAGGGCCCATCTTGGACCTGTTAGTAACTACAGCAACTAGTACAATGGACACACTTAAATGTTTGTTGTTGACAACAATACTTATAGAAGGTGTTAAAATGGACAAAATGCTTTTCTCTCAACAAAACTGGATGAGGCAGCACAGATATTTTTATCCCCATTCTACAGAAGAAGAAACTTAGCTTCAGATAAACAAAATGTCTTCTCCATGGACACTGAGCTAATTAGCGCCAAAGCTGGGATACTAACCCAGGTCTTTTGACTCTAAGGCTGATGCTCCTTGTACCACATCATATTGCTTCCAAATATGAAGATGAAGAAGAAGAAAATTCAAGAAACATTTCCTGAAGTCAACAGCTCTGATCACACATTTGTGTTAGCAACAATGTGATGCTTTGAAATGCTCAAAATCTTCCCAGACACTTATTTATAGCTTCATGGTTGTAAAGGGAGAGACAGTCAGAAATGCCATGCCTGCTCAGGTTTACAAGAATAACACATTTTCTCGTACAGGCACAAATAGTCATATTAACAGCATATTGTAGTATGGTTCACTTCTTAATTTTCAGGTGCAGAGTACTGTATTATTGTTTGTAATGTCTATGATAAATCATCAATTTAATCTCTCCTGAAAGGGACCAATTTTTTTTTTTCAGAATACCATGGTATGTCTCAATTTTCCAGATTTCCCTGGTATATATTTGCCAAGTATTTGATTACTAAAGACAGTTTTACATTTATAGGAACAAAAAAAAAACCTTCACATTTTTCTAAGGGAGAATTGATATTTTAAACAGACTACTAAAATAGGAAAGAAAAAATATTTCCAGGGTTTCTGGGATTCAAAATTTTTAATGCCATTCTAACCATAGAGCAACCAGTAAGCAGATTTCAGGATATTGCAGGAAACAATAATTTTCCTTTCTGAAGAGACTATTCTATACTGTAGTTCTTGGTATGTTTAGTCTTTCTAAGGTGAGTAACAGAAAATCTGACAAGTAAAAGTAGACTCCCTACTCCTTATGGATTAAAAATCTGGAATAATGAGATCAGTTTAGGTCCTCATTACCTCTAGACTGCAACGTACCAATTGTCTACTAACTGGTCTTCTTATCCTTAGCCTATCTTCCTTCCAATCAAGCCCATCCCAAAATGCCCAAATATTATTACTAATGTATGACCCCAAAGGTGTGATCCTTCTCAAAATCTTCTACCAACTCCCCTTTGCCTTTGGAATAAAGCATTTACTCATTTTGTCTTTCAAGGCCTTCTGTAGTCTGGTTCAAATCAGTCTTTCTAGCATTATCTCATTTTATATTCTACATTCAGACCAAACTGGGTTACTCATAGAATCACGGAATCACAGAATTTTAGAGATGACCTCATTGGTCATTTGTTCCCACCCATATAGGAAAAGGGATACCCTCTACCTCATCCCCCACCAAAAGTGTCATATAGCCTCTGCTTGAAAAATCTCCACTTAAGGGACACACTAGTACCTCCTTGGAAGAGCTTTGATGGTTAGCTGAGTCTTCCAGATGACAAGCCCAAATGTTCCTCTTTGTACCTTTCAACCTTTACTCCTGGTTCTCAACTCTGGAGACAAACAGTACAAATTGAACACTTCTTCCTTATTATCTCTCAAGTACTTGAAGCCTCTTTTATTCCCCTTCGGTCTTCTCTTCTCAAGAATTAGCACCCTTCAAGTGATCTTCTTGTGGTCTAGCAACACTCCTCACTGTTCTGGTTATCCTTCACTAAACACTAATAACTGTCCAGCACATCAATATTCTTGAACTGCAGCACCTAGAACTAAACACAACACTTGGCATCTGGTTTGATTAGGGTGGAGTGTGGTAGGACTATTATCTCCTTTTCCTAGGAAGTTATGCTTCTTTTAACATGGTCCAAGATCACAGTTGGTTTTATAGTTTTTTGATCACACTGCTAACTCCTTGAGATCGCAGTCCATAAAATCCTCTAATTTTTTTTCAAACTTTTATGTAACAGTGTCTCCTCTATCTTATCTGTATAAAGGTGATTTAAAGGGGGAAAGTATAAGATTTAAATTTAGAAGTGTCAAATTGTGTATTATTTAATTTTTCACATATTCTAGATGGTATTATTTCCATTTACCTGATTGTCACATGAAGTATTAGCTATCCCTCCTAGCTGTGTTTCCCCTGCAATTTTGATAAGCAAGAGATCTGTCTTTATCTAAGTCATTGATAAAAATATTGAATATCTCAGGGTCAACTACAGATCCCTAGGGCAGAGACCCTCTACCATCAAATATGTTGGTGACATCAAACTGTTAACAACAATTTTTTGAGTCTAGTCATTCAACTAGTTCATTTTTGTCTCCTGTTCTTGTTCATACCTTTCCTGCCTTTGACTTTGTTAACAGTATCTTCCATACCAAGAATGCCATCCCTCCAACTGCATCCCATCATCTGCTGAGGTTTCTCCCTTTCTTCAAGTCCTGGATCTGATTCCAATTTCTCCTCCAATCCTCCTTTGACCCTTCCCCCTCCATCTTCATACCCACTTGAAAGTGATCGCTGCTTGCTCAGATTTCTCTTAGCACTTTGCCTGTACCTTTTCTCTGCACTTATCACACTCTAATATCATACTTACCTCTTTACATATCTTTCCCCTAATTATACTGTAAATTACTCTAGAGCATTCGGTGTCAAATCTTTCTTTGTATCCTTAATGCTTAACACAAGAGCCATAATTAGGAAGTCTTGCACACAGGGCAGATCCATTTGAGTAATGGCAGAGGCATGGAAAGGTTGGAAAGGATTTGTAAACCAAGCACCAGTCAGGTCTACTTTCTGGTAGAGGGTATCATGATGTGAATCCAAGTATTATGCTTCTTATTTCTCTAATTAAGTGAGAACAACTGTTGTTACTAATAGTGTGTATACCACATTTCCAGTCTGTAGGAAGTCTATGAATCAATTTCTCCACTGGGTAAGAAAGATGCACTTATTTTACTGGTCTGGGTTTTCCTCTGTGCTCTTCTCACCTTCAATTCAACATATTTTGCCCAAGGCACAAGAATAGAGGGTGTACATATCAGAGGAGAGGAATTCTAGAGATACAACTGGCAGGAAAATGGTATGGGGTAGTCATACTACATAGTACAGGCCACTGTGAACTATAAGATCCTGAGAGTTACTATGGGAAATAAGTATCCTCAACCCCATATGTTAGTGAATGCCGTAGCCCTATTCACTTAGTCCTAGTACTTTGCCTTGTACATAGTAGGTATTTAATACATATTTGGTAACTTGAACTGTGGATTTCAAAATGTTTGAGTAAGGGCAGCAAAGATGATGATATTCTTTGGACATTTCTCAGAATTTGTCCCTCTCACTATTTGTCCATGTCACAGAGAAAATCTGGAAATACCCTTCCATTTCTTGTACCAAATCCATAGGTCAGCATCAATATTAAATCTATTCTCAGTGAATTAATTCAATCCCTGAGATAACCAAAGATGTTATAATAAGTTGGTCTTACTTATACAGGGGTCCCATGAATCAAGGGGCTCCAGAGTCACCACATATTAGCATGCTGTAATGGAAGGAACTCTGGACTTCAGAAACCTGACTTTGCCCTGAGCAGTTGTAGGCCTCAGTTTCCATCTAAGATGAGGGAGTTTGAAGAGATAATCTTTAAAGTTTTCTTCCATCTCTGAGATTATATGATATAAATTGTTCCCCTAGCTGTTATTCTCCTTTATTTCGATCTTTAGGGTTCTTTCTTTAGTGCTATTCAGTCTTGTAGAGATGAAAGGAGGCCATGTGGCTTCTTTATTACTTTCTCTGACCAAAAAAACTTCTATAGGAGGCAAAAACCATAATGTTCCATTCATTCAAATAGTCTGGCTCACGAGAATCTAAACTTTCCATAAAGAATGATAATTATGATAGCATCTAGATGATTTCTGGTTTTTCCAAATGCTTTCAACCAACTCAAGCAAATCACATTTTGGAGCCTTAAAAGAGCTACCAGAGCAAGGAGAAGTTCATTTAGAATTCCTCTTCCCTACTCCCACTGCATCCTGAACCACTGGATTCATTTCATCTCTGTCACCTCTAAAATCTTCTCATGGTCTACCTATCCCAAAAGATTCTCCCATTGAGTCTAGCTATACCAGTTTCTCCTTATCTATCTAAAACCCTTCCCTCTCTCCTTACATTTCCCCAGTGGATCAGATTGGCCGAAAAATTCCCTCTGTCCCTAAGGGAGGTAATATGCTCATCCTTTGAACTACTGCCATAAACTAAACTCATTGGTGAATAAGCACAAACTCAATTAGTCTACTATATCTAGCCAGTCCCATGATCATCAAATGAAACCATGTTTCACATCCTATCCAGTTATCCACACTAGCCATCTTGATATCTTCTCTGCTGCTTATATGTAGGCACCCTCTTCCCACCCCTTTCCATCTCTTGCACTGGAAAATAAATACTATCATACTTTTATTGTTGCTGGAAAGGCCAGTCAATTTGGTGCATTATGGGTCAATCTACCATCCCTTTGATTCCATAGACAGTTCTTTCCCTATCAGTCTCATATAAGTATTGTGCCCCCAAATTAGAATGTAAGCTTCTTGAAAGTAGAGACTGTCTTACTTGTGCATTTGTATCCCCAGTTCCCCAGGCACAGTACTTGGCACTAATAAGTGCTTAATAAGTACGCTTTCTTTCATTCATTTATTTCTTCCTTGTCACAAAACTTAGTACTTGTTTTTACATTATTTTCCATTATTAATTACTTCCCTCAAGACAGATCATAACAAGGTAAGCTCTCACATGGCGGTCAAAAGAAACAGTATGAGGACACTCTCAAATTATCTCTAAAGAACTTTAATATTGACTGTGAGACAATGGAAATGCTGGCACAGGATGGGCCAGCATGGCCAAAGAAGGTGCTGTACTTGATAAGCAAAGCAAATAGCAGAAGCACAAAGGAAATGTGAGCTGCACAAATCCAGAGCCACTTCCCCTCTCAATGTTCTACTGAATCACTTGTGCCTGTACTTTGACAGTACTTTCTGAACTGATCAACCACAGTCAAATTCACCATACCCTGACTTCAGTGTTGTGTCACTGGTCTTTGAAAATGAAGAACAAACAACAAGCTCCTTAAGAGTTATCTTAGATTTCTTTTACATTCCTCATACTATACTTAGCACAGTAATATATATATATATATATATACTCAATAAATGTTGATGAATGGTATTTCTTACAATATGTAACACAATACAGTACAATTAATGTCTTTAGAAGGTGCTTAATAAGTCATTATTAAATGAATATTGAATTCTGTAAAAATCTTTCCTAAATGTACCAACATTATTTCTTTATAGAGGTAGGGTGGGGGGTGGGGGATTATGGATGTATTGTATGTATTATCAGACATGGTAGATGTGTTGGTTAGTTTTACTAAAATACTTCCCTTCCCTCACTTTTTTATATTGTTGTATGGATGGCTCTTGGGGGAGAGGAAAGTCATATATATTTGTAGATAAAGGCAATGTAAGGATAAAATATCCAATAATCTTTGTTAAAAGAGAGCATACTATTGTGCAGAGTTAGCTGTAAGAATAAAAATCTCTAAATAAAAAGAAAAGAAAGTCTGTTCTAGTTCTAAATGTCGAAGATTACATGATTCAGTGAAATGAAATGTAGCCCACTTAACCACGTTACCCGTAGGAAATCTCTGAGGCTAAATATATGGAATAAATGGTTCATTATTTAATATACATACGATTTCTTTGGGCTCTTGTCTTAAGGCTATGTTGGCCATCTGGATAGATGATAGAATAGAGAGATAGATAGATAGATAGATAGATAGATAGATAGATAGATAGATAGATAGATAGATAGATGTTCATCCTTTGTTTTTGACATCACAGTGTGTTATCTTTACTTGTGTGTAAATTGGATTTAGGTGAGGCAGAGTTGCACAAAGTTATCAAGCCTCACTCTCTCTTCCAGAGTCGTTGAAGTCCAGTGGTAGGACAAAAGCCAAGATGATGCAGTGGTCCGGGATGTAGTGAATGATGTTGGCACTTTTAATGTCTGACCAAGCTCTAACACCTCTACTATATCTGCTTTAGCTGCCTTTATGGCAGTTGGAACAAACTGTTCTCATCTGCAAATTCACAAGGGAAATCTTCACATACATGAGGTATACATTTCCCTAACTCACCGATGGGTTGGGAACCTGTTGATTACCCTCAACCTGGTTTAGTCTGTGGAAGGATTTTATTGAGGTGTAACTGCTGCACGTACTCGGTTTCTTGGAGCAAGAGATGAGAGTTGGGTAATAGGTGAATACCTATGGTAGATGAGCAGCCCTGAAAAGGGTTCAGCAAGCCCTCACACCAGATGTCCTAATCCTCTCTGAATATCCCATACACCCCAGGTAGATAGATACTGACATATAGACAGACAGATAAAACTTCTACTTTGCAAAGCGCTGAGATACAAATATTGATAAGATAGTCCCTGCCCTCAAGGAGCTCATGTTCTAATGTATTGGTTCTCAATATTTTTTTTTTTTTGGTCTTAGAACCCCTTTGGAACTTTAAAAATTATTAAGCACTCTTAAAGAACTTTTATTTATATAAGTTATATCTATAAACATTCACAATATTAGAAATTTAAAACATCTTATTTTTGACCTCATTATAAAGGACTCCCTAAAAAGGACTCAGGGATTTCCAGTGGGTCCAAAGATCATAATTTGAGAACCATTGTTCTGGTGGATCATGAATATTTCAAAGTGCTTCACTTTTAGATTTTCTTCCCCCTGTCACTGTCAGAACAGTATAGTGGAATAAATATCCACTTGGACATTTTATCCAAAATGTTGGATATTTCACATTTAGGAGACATGGATTACTTTTCTCCTTCTTTTCTGTCACTGGTTCTTTGACATTGGACAATTCCCTTCAACTATATGGGTCTTAGCAGCATCATAGGGAGTCCTAATCTATCAGGAAGAATTTCCCTCTCCAAACAAAATTTCATTGCAGAGAGAGGTCTGTTCTCTCGGTACCAGAACTGGATGTGGCTTATTTACTTAGTCTTACCCAGTGCAAAGAATATGAAGCAATGAACAAAACATAGAACATAGGCCTTGTAAGCACTCAGACTTTGGATAAAAAGCTCCTTCAATGGCCACCCGTAATCTTCCAGCACAGGTGCTATGTTTAGACATCTCACCAAAATGCTACAGGAAAAATTCTGTTGGAATTAGGGCATGGGGTGTGATAAAACTATTTAAAATCTTTAAGGATCTTAATAAAATGAATGCCCTTTAAAATGTACGACACAATGATTGTTTTCTATAAGAGATTAATAGGAAGTTGCTAAGGGAACAGTAGTATTATTTATAAATTTTCAATAACAACCCTAAACCTTGGAATACAAAAATTTAAGGGAAGAGAACCATTTCACAGAGAAAAACAATAGAAGGACCTCTGCCTATGCCCAACTAGCTCTGAGTTTTTCTTTGGCTGGTTGTGTAAAAATTTCTTTACATCTATTAAAATCTGACTTGCAAGCGTCCTGGTGTCTTGTGTTTACTGCAAGCAAGAGGCTTACCAGAACCTCACTGGCAGCAACTGGGACTAGTTAAGGGTGGAGGGGGCCATCAACAGATTGGCCACAGGATGCTCATGTTTCATTTAGCATTGTAGACTTTCAACTGGAAGAAACCTACAAGTTTATCTAGTCTGAACCTTTCACTTTACAAATGAGGAAACTGAGACCCAGAGAGGTAAGTGATTTCCAAGGCCACACAGGTAAGAAGTGGCTCAATTTTTCAGAGTAAACCCCAAGGACTATCTAATGTAAGTTGTAGAGGAGCTATGATTTGGGATGGGTGCAGTGTCCACAACCATCAAAATGACAATCTTTAGATATTAATATTTCAAATATGTCAAGGCTCTGCGATTTTGTGAACCACAAACACCAGTAGAATGATTTGGGTTTTTGTTCAGTTGAATTGTTCTACAGATTAAAAAAAAAGTTTGAGGACCACTTGCCTAAAGTAATGCAATGACCTTCTTCCTCCTTATAACTTTTCATCATTGAGGATGTATAATGATTCCTTCAATAAATGTCATTTTTGATCATACAAGTCTTCTTTAAGATTATTTAATGAAGTCAAACTCTTTTTTGCATCATGGACTTCTTTGGCAGTCTAATGAAGCATATGAAGTCTTAAGAGCAATGTTTTTAAATGCATGAAATAATGTGTTGGAATACAAAGGAAACCAAGATTCAATTAAAATTTAAATGGAATTATATCCCAGGCTCATTGATCTCCTGATTTCTTTCCACAGTTCATGGGGTCCGTGGACATCAAGAAACCTCGAGTTAATGGTTCCTCCTCATCTGGCATATTAAAGTGTAAACTATAACTTTGTGGTCTTTCTTACATGGCCTAAGCTCACAGAAATCATGAAATTGGTACTACAAAATATGCTAAGAATCACTGGTCATCCACAATGGTGGGCTCCATGCTGTAAAAACACTGATTTTTTTTTTTAAAGGCACTAATTGTAAAAAGTAATATGATCAATTACTTTGCTAGTTTAAAAATCACCAAAATGTCAAAGATGTATTATTACTATTTTTAAAAGAAGTTCCACATTAAATCAGTATTTATATCTGTATTATCACTCTTTATTGCTGGAGCATCTGAAAAACAAAGCTACAATCACAACACTTTCTTTTTAAATCTTATTTTTCAAAAATGGAAAATAAGATATTTTCCCCTGAAACTTTTTGAAGAAACAGTATTTGAATATAGGTCTTTGCTCTTTGCATATATTTCTACAAGCTGGTATAAAAATAAAAGACTAAATATGTATCCTGCTGACAGTCTGGTGGGGCTTTTCCACACACAAGCATCCAATAAATATGTGTTTGGATTTCTTACTGGAAGGTGTTCATTTTTTTCTAGGAAAGTGTGTTATATGCTACTAAAGTAACATCAGAGGGAAGAAAATCTGAAAAGTGAATATTTCTTCTATATAATACAAAATGTGATTATTATTGCCATACTTAAAATATTTTTTTACTCTCAAAGTGCTACATATTAGACTTGGCTCCATTTAAATGCCTAATAGTTTTTGATATCTAAAAGTTCCATTTTTTGTAAGTTCCATGTCATCTCTTCCAAATTACTTTTGACCTTAGAAGTAATTTCTTCCTCTCAGGTGCTAATGCTAATACCAATCTATTACCATGTAATTTCAATGATAGTCAGTTATTCTGAAAACTTTGGGGAAGGCAAGAAAAATGAAGTTAGTTATTGATGTGAATATCTATCAGTTTTTAAACAGCATTTTAAAATATGCTTCAAAATATTAAGATATTTTGAGTACATTCTGTACTTATTGGAAAATATTTGTTTTTTCTAGTTGTTTTCAGATAATATGAATATTTTGTTTATCCAGTCTTCCCTGTATATTTTCCATATACTAAATATTTCAGGGCAAAAACCTCAAGAATTTGCTCATCAATTGCTGTTTTTAGAGTTCATTGTTCCTTTTAAAATCACTTCTAGGAGAGTAATATCATTGGCCTGAATGAGACATTTTCCCAATGTTTTTATTCAGACAAACTAGGTTTTCAGTTGCAGGTAGTTCCAAATGTTTTCATTTGTTACTTATATATGCCCTTGGTTTAAAATTTAAAAAAAAAAAATAAGAATAGCACATTTAAAATTTCAGGTTCAATCCTGGTTTGAAATTCAATCCTGATTAGTTTAAGAACTTTTAGGTAGCTTGTCAGACAAGCTGGATTCATTTCTCTTGCCTTACATGCAAAAATAATCTCACAGGCTTTAAAAATGTATTCTTGTTTTCTCATGAGTTCAAGGTATCTAAAAAAGATCCAATCCAAATAAAACATATAACCTCTACTTTCTTCCATAGGAATCTTTTCCACATTAAACTAGCAAAAGAAGTAAATTTGAATTAAATTTTTCAGGGTAGGGTACTTCCATTTGTGTCTGTTGGAAAACTCCTATGTACATAAAGAATGTTCTAGAAATAGTATAATCTAAGAAGGGAAGGGTAGGGAAACAACTGTCCTTACAGAGCTTCTGATTCTAACCTTTCTAATTCTACAACCTAATTGCACAATCTAAAATCATATGCAATTTATGATATGATTTGGAAGAAAAGGGAAATATATCTAGTCTAGTTTATGTTTGGGTAAAATTAGATTTTACATTAGGGTTGAATATAATGATAGAATAAAAAAATAATGGTACAGAATTTTGTTCCATTAATGATATTGTTAATTCATGGCCTGGATAGATCATACTATATATCTAATGACCTTAATGAGTTTCAAGTAACTTACAGTGCTGTGAGAATAAAATGAGATTGTATTTATGTATCTATGTATGTATTTTCATACTGTACATATTTACTTTAAAAGTTGTGAAATACTACACAAAGGCATGATGCTATGATTATCATTATTAAAAAGCAGTTTGTGTTATCATTTTTATAAATAGGGAGATTGAGAATCCCCCCCACGCAAAGGACATTATGGAGCCTTAAATGACAGCAAAACTCTATTAGCATATATTGTACTAATCTAGAATCTCTAACAATTAAAAATGGGCAGTAGTGAAATTTTCTCTGATAAATGTTAAACTATTTATCTAAACAAATTATTTTAATACTGTAAATAAATATTTACTCTATTTAAGACAACACACTCTTTTCAAGCACTGCAAAGTAAGCTTTGTAAATTAGGATAGGTCATTTAACCACTCCAGACCTCCATTTTCTCATGATTAAAATTCAAGTTTAGACTCTAAGATTACTGCTACTTCCAAATGTTTGTAATTGGAAACTTTAGGAGCATCCATTTATGTACAAACAACTGACATGCTTATTATAAATTATTCTTAACCCAGCTATTATAAAGCAGTACCTCTATTTTACAACATTTTGTTAACCTAATTGGAGTTATTTTTATGTTTTAACAAGACTTTTTTTAAAAAAAAATTTTTAAATGTTTTATTAAAATCTAAGCATTGAATATCAATAAAATCTAAGCTTGTTTAGCAAGCTTTTACATTTAAATTAATTTTAATGCAGAGAGTACAATAATAACTGCTCAGTCTTTCCCTTTCAGTTTTTATCCATATCCTTTGACTAGACATGTCCCTTCACTTTTTCCCTTTCCGCCTTTCTCACTTATGTGACCATAGTTACATTGCACTTCATTTTTCCAGTTCAGCTTCTTTGTATTGTTCTAGATCTGAACATTTTATAATATTTGTCATTCTTAAGTAAATTTTAATATTTCATTATATTCACATACCACAACTTGCTTATAACTTGGGGACATTTATTGTTTTTTTTCCAGTAAAATTATTTCTTTTAAGTAAATGACCTTTACTGGTTAATCTGAATTTTGGGAGTTTTCTTTTTGCTATATTAAATTATCCTGATCTAGGCAAGACCAATGATAGAAATACAAATGTTTCTTTTAGTTTCACCAAACCCTATAAATATATACCAAAATTTAAACAGTCTACCCTCAGGACTATTGAAACAAATTAAATCCTCAACTTCAACTTACCCTGGGTAGGTGGGAGAATGGTTACAATGTATGTAAGAGGTCGCAAGACATCCTATTTTGTGCTGCAGACATTCTTTGTTAGTGTAACAAGTATTTTTTCAATGCCTAATATGTGTCCAACTCTGTATTGGATACAAAGAAGTTATTTTAAAAAAGGGGGGTAGAGGAGCAGAAAGAGGGGGAGCTTCTTATGTAGTTGGGAAGATAAGACATAGGTATTGGAAACAATCAGATAACAATACAATACAGTATAAAACTAAGTGATAAATTACATTCTAAAGATGATGCTTTAGACAAGACTTTCTTCTATCACAACAGAAGCTATTATCAACAGAAACAGCAATAGACAAGATAAAACAAATACAATAAACTTTTTTAAAAAATCTCCCACATAGACTATTAATTTTTCTCTCTTATTTTTATTACCCCTTTTAAATTCTAGAGAAAGAAATTTGGTTGAAGGCTATAATACACCCAATGCAAATACCAACATTTTGATAGTTGGAGAAACTTTCTATCTTTATTCTTGAAGTAATATATTTCTCCTAGAATTATATCCCATCATAAAGATTTCCCACTTCCCATGTTCCCTCCTCTTCATGGGCTGGTACTCCAATGACAAAAAAGAATGTGTTGTACTATCATCTACTCCACACTGGCCTGGCTATAATTATTTTCTTTATCTTTCCCTTGGCTGTGTCATCCCTGGAAACTTTTTCATTGATTCTCATTTGCTTCTGTAGCAATAGGCACTTGGAGAAATTTATTCTTTTCACTTGTTCTTGTGGGAGGAAAATCCTTGTTCTCTCCCCTTTCCTATCAGGGTCAGGAAGAAAAATTCAATTATGGTTCCAATCACTGGTAATATAGAGCATCTGATTACTGTAGTGGTCAAATGAACCTTTTTTATATATCTTTCTCCCCCACTCCCCCAAAATTCTGACCTATCTTTGCCACCAGCTCAAAAAAGAAAAGGACATTTTAAATGGAGCAAAAGCTTCATAACTTTTTCCAAACCTCAAACATTTCAGCATTCTGAAATAATTTTTGCTTCTAAAATGAGTTACCTCTCTCCTCAACCTACAGCTGTATTAGTTACAACACACCCCATCTGCAGGGCTTTCCATAAGCAAAATATATCTCCTACTTCTTCAAATTTTTCTGACTTTTCCATTTGCTCCCAATATACTTTCATGGCTAGTTTCCTTTATCATTCAGCAAATGATCTAATAACTTCATTCTTACTAAAGTGTTAAGGACTTAAAGAGTGAGAGAGAGAGAGAGAGAGAGAGAGAGAGAGAGAGAGAGAGAGAGAGAGAGAGAGAGAGAGAGAGAGAATGAATTAAATGTGATGGATCATTCCTAATTTTGTTTCAGGTATTAGTAGAAGATATATTTTGGGATTGGAAGCTATCCCTGAAATGGTAGATTTGGGGCTGAGATGTACCTTAGAGGTTTAGATTAATGCCTTCTATGGATCAGGAAACTATGGCCCTGAAATGTTAAGGGACTTGCCAATTTCATATAGATAGAAAGTGGCAAAGCCAGTATTTGAACTTGGAACTTCTGACTCCAAAGCCATTTTCTTCCACCTGCCTCCCCACCTAATTACTTCTTTCCTTCCTCCTCTATTTGTCCAGTTGACCCTGCTCACAGGTTTTTATAGAAAGATGCTGTCTTCACCCACAGTTTGCTCTTAGCCTCTCTCTACTAAGGCCTGTGCAAATGTGATAATTCATAGACCTTTTTATGACTAGGTAAAGGGAGGGCAAAGAAACTTAAAAGTTAAGGTATTAACAATTAAAGATCAACCAGAAATAAAGATCATAAAATTTTAGGTCTAGTGCAATGCCTTAATTTTACAGAAAAGGGAACTGAGGCAAAAAGTGATTTGCCAAAAGTTACCTATCTGTTGGAAGACTTGTGATTTGAACCCAGGTGTCCTATTTCCTGCCTTGTTCTACTTTTAAGGCATTTCTAAAATTATAAGATTAAATAAAGAGAACTTAGAATTTTGACTTGTCAGTTGATAAACATTTATTAAGCTCCTACTATGATAAAAGCAACATATTACTTATTAGGAATATACAAAGAGGCAAAAGACTGACCCTGCCCTCAAGAATCTCACAATCTAATTGAATCTAATGACATTTTTACAGAGCATGCTTATTATATACAATGATGTATGTTCCACTGAAATATATCTCAGGAGTAAAGATAAAGTGAATTTTGGTTCATTGCTTTCAGATCATCCAAGTAATTGGTCCATTCTAGAGCCAACTCCATTACTTTATGAATGAGAAATACCTATTTAAAAGCCTGTTTTTCCCAACTCAAAATCTATGATCTTACATAAAAATAGTTTTTTTTTTTAATGAAACAATATAATGTCTCATACTCAACCTACTTGCCCAAGAGCTTCTAACTCATCACTTGGAGCATGGGTTCCTGTAAAACAAGAGAGAAAAGTCTCTAGATAGGAGTCTACTCACGTCGACTAAAATATGCTCCTTTTCCAAACTCTGGAAGCATGAAGGAGTAATGCTATACTTAGGGTGTGCCACTTCTGTGATTCCTCAGGGTACCACTCCTACCCACACTCCATATAGGGTAACTGTTGGAAATGGAATCGGACAAATTCTTCATGTTTTGTTTTGGTGTTGGTATAAAAGTGTCAGAATATATGGCTGTGATAGAAAGATTTTTCTACTCATTATGAATGCTGCCCAAAGAGATAATATGGGGGTAGAGAAAGAGAAGGCTTTATCCTCAGATACTGAAGAAAAATGAGGAGGATTTGAATGCTGTTCTCCATGTTGAAGGATTATATTAGGTCTGAGACCACCTTATCCAGTTTTCTATGACTTCAGTAATTAACTCCTCTTGAAAGGGATCATAGACAACCTTACCTTGTATCACTAAATTCTACTTTCTAGCAAATTATGCTTTGTTAGGTTCCAGGATTATTGCCAGTTCTATTAATAGTCTACATTGTTATGAGGTGTTTCAACTAAAATGCTGCTATATTTCAAAATTATTTAGTTCATGGTTATACTGTTTAATTAATTTAAGACCGACAGAATGGAAGATCATATAACACTCCTTGACGTTTTTAGTTTCATGATTCTTTTGTTTTTGTCTTAAATTGAAAGTGGTATGTGCACACACTGTTCCTCTGGAATGTCTGTTTGGGGGATATGGTTCTGATTTGAGTTTTTGAGTATTTGGTTCTGATTAAGCATATATTGTTGTTTCAGCTCGAACAGTTGGTGGATGTTTGATGTATGCATAGCTAAGAGTCTGGAGGGTTGATGTTTGAAGAGGGGGAGGTTTAGTTTAAAGGAACTTATCTTGTTTTGACTTTTCATCCTTTGGATGCATCTTACTCCATTTTCACTTTGTATAGATTACCTGGTTGTGGTCTGAGAGATTTATTAAGCATTAAGGCAACCAGTTTTATAAAAAGCAAACAGGGACATACTACCCTTCCAAAATAAATTGTAGAGGCACTTGATAAAATACTAACAAACAAGATGTTATATGTTACTATTTTAACTGTGAGGGAGTTGCTGCAAAGGGTGCATGAAAAACAAACAACACAGAATGATTTCTTCTGACATGAATTGTTTTCCTACTTCTTAAATAGTGATCTCACTTGGGTATTTCATGTGTGACCAATAAAGAAAGCTGCACATTAGGTTTTTGTCCATACAACCAAGTTTCATTCTAATGACAAACCTATTTTAAATTCCCCTTCCAAAAATGTCAGAAACAACAAATGATCTCAGTGGGTAAAATAACTTTACATCTTGCTGATTTTTCATTTTTAAAAGACACACAGGTACTTAAAAAAACTTTAAAATAAATTTTTTTATTGAAAAACCTTAATTTTTATACACTTCTTTGGCTGTTCCACATTCTGCTGGTCACTAGAGATGACCACAAAAAGCTAATTTGCATGGCAAATATTTGTTCCACAGCATTAAGAAAAAATTACATTTTTGTTTAGCAACTTTAACTTGCAAGTTCTAAATATTAGACTTTCTTTCTTAGTTTATTTCTAAAAGAAAAAAACATCTCTGAAAAAATATAATTAGGACATAAAATTGTTCATTTATTATTCAATTTAATATTTCTTAAATAAGTAAAAATAAAATGATAGGCAAACTCTCTAAGTACACAATTTAAAAATTGTACAATTTATTTTAGTTACTCATGCTCAATTCCTCATTTTGAAATAAATGTGAATTTTAGAAATCTTTTAAAGATTTCCAAGTGTTTTATTCTTTGCTGAAAGCTAGGAATCTACAAAAATAATCATCTCTCTTTCATTAGTTAAACAATTTCAAATTAGTACTTTTTAAAGAAATAACAACTAAAGAGGAAAAGGCTGATTTCTCTTTTGTAAAATTTACTAATGAATTTAACTCATTTTCCAAGATGGAAAGAATACAGAAAATCAACATCTGAAAAGATATAACATTTTATTTTCAAGAGCTTTTTGTTTTGCACTTAGGCATTAAATTTTCATCACTTATAAATGTAGGACCACTGTAATAATGACATTTCCTGAATCTTCTAGAATGATACATGATATAATGATATATAAAATAATGATAAAAGAAATATAATTTATTTTAAATAAGTCTTTTTTGGTAGACTGATCTTCCCTATTATTATCAGAGAACACTACTGTTTATGAGATAAATCATTTCTTTTTGACTATAGATATCTGTGATTTTTTTTAGTTTTATGCAATCTACTTTTTAAAATTTATTATTGATATCAATTAGTCTGAATCATGAAACCCAAACAACTTCCAAAGCACAGATTCCATATTAATCAATCCATGAATTTAGAGCTCACCTCTCCTGCCTGAGTTGTTACTAGTTTCAGGTATTTGTCACGAATTCATTCCTTTGCTGACAGCCCTCCTGTTCTGACCAGCCTCTGTGAAATACCCTCTGGTTAGCAGTCAACAAGGCTGTTTAAAATGGTAGATGACAATCGTATGGGTTGGATTTGGTTTCCATGTCATTTAGGTGGCATGTACAAATTAGAAAATTGATTATCTTGAAGGGCATGGAAGGAAAGAGGGATTAGTAGGTTTTGAAAAGGAAGGAGATTTGCCAAGAAGGAACCAGAACAGGCGAAAATCAGTTTATACAGTGGATTCCAAACTCAGATTCAGTGTTCTAAGAACCAGAAGGGGGACAAAGCAAAGCAACCTTTTATCAGTGTGTGCAATCAGATCAAAGAAAACTGGTCAATAAACCTCAGTACTGCCCCATGCTAATACCACAGATTGATACTGGCTGGTAAAAGAGCCCGGTAGAAAGGTAAATCTTCCCGTAAAGAGTTACAGAATCCCAAATAAATACAAAGTAGCCTCCTCCACTATCTCCAGTAAAGATCACAAGCAATGGAAACAGTTGCATCTCTCAACTCATCCCCGCCCCCCCAGCATCCCCGCGCGGTGGTCCCAGAATGCGGGGACAAAGCTGCTTATACAGTAAACACGCCCGAGCTTTAGATTCGTTGCCTTGGGTTCCGAGAGGCATTGGGGGATGGACACGGTCAGCGGCTATTTTGAAAATCTTGCTTTCATCACGGCCACCGCGTTTCCTCTCCCTGAAGGCAATGTTATTGGGGCTGCAAACAATTTCCTGGCGCCTTCCAATGCCCTCTAGCGGCCGACGTGGAAACGACTCCCTTGGGCGTAGGTGGAGGTCTCTGCTGCCTTTCTGGGCTCTTTCCACCCCCTTCTTGTCTCTTGGGCAAGGCGGCAGTTCTTCACATCCTCGGCTCGGAACTCCCCCCTTCGGCGGCCCCCCGCCCCCGTCTGCGCACTCCTCCACCGTTAGGACTCGAAACTCTGGCTTCCTAAAACCATAACATTTCCATCCGTCCCTCAAAAATGTCTTAAAGGAGAGCCAGGGTAAGACTGCGGGGCTTTCCTTCTTTGCCAAGGTGTAGTTCACCACTCACCCCCTCCCTTCACGTTGAGTTCTTAAAGCATGCTGCGAAAAAATGCGGCATGCATTTTTTTTTGCAACAGCTGCAAGAAACAATGAAGCTTTTCAAGAAATGGGGGGTGAATGCGCTTTCCAGTTGTTTTTTTTTTTTTAGAGACCTCTCAATTTTCTACCCTTTCCTCCGTACGGACAAAAATACATACAAATACCAATTCTATACGGATACATAACATATATCTCTTCCATCTCGGTGAGACGCGAAGCTAGGGGCATTGTTTTTGGAAGCAAGTCGGAGGGGAGGGTGTGTGCGTGCGTCTGTATTAGGGTGGGGGCGAGGGGGAGGGGACGGAAGAGAAGGGGTGCGTGTGGAGTCAGCTTTTTGCAGACTACGGGCTCACGCTGCGGCTCCGTTCCGAACGTTCCCGGGAATCCCAGGCTCCTGCTTTTGGCGCGCGCCTGTCTGGGCTGGGGCCCGCCGCGCGCTGCTGCTGCTGCTGCTAGTGTGTGTGTGTGTGTGTGTGTGTGTGTGTGTGTGTGAGTGAGTGTGTGTGCGTGCGTGCCTCCGGGAGCGCGTGCGCGAGCCCCCAGTGTGTGGCAGCAGCAGCAGCGGCGGCGGCAGCAGCAGCAGCGGCAGCAGCAGCAGCAGCAGCAGCAGCAGCGGCAAAGCGAAGCTGAGGCTCTTGTTTACCAGCATTAACTCCGCTGAGCAAAAAAAAAAAAAAAAAAAAAAAAAAAAAAAAGGCAAGCAGAGGAGCGCACCAGGCGAACTAGAGAGAGAGGGAGAGCGAAGCTGCGAGCAAACTGCCCCTTTGCAACAGCAATTTAGTCAAATCCTTGCCAGACCCTCTTATCCCGCTCGTTTCTCTCCCCACCTTTCTCCTTCCACACCCCTTTCCAGAGGAATTACAAACCCTTGCAACACCTCTTCGGCTTTGACCTTCAGCAAACCGGATCCCCCCCCTACGTTCCGGAGAGAGGAAGGTGGGGGGCGGTGTGTGTGTGTTTGTGTGTGTGGGGGGGTGTGCGTGTGTGCAAAAAGGGAATTACAAACGTTTGCTATGGGAAAGCAGTCGCCGCGAGAGGGGATGCAACGCGGAGCCCCAGCCCCGGAGCAGCAGGAGTGCTGAACAGCTTAAGTGTTGCTGCTGGGGCTTTGTGTGTGTCCTGGATTTTTTGGAAGGCGCCTGTAGCAGCAGCAGCAGTGAGAGAGGAGGAGGGAGAGGAGAGGAGGAGGAGGGGGAAGCCTCTTCATTCATTTTTATTCCGCATTTTTACCCATTTTCAGCCTCTCCAGCAACCTGGACTTTGGGGGATATTTAAAACTGCGTCGCATCGTTCCGACGTGGATACTTTGCGGCGTTTGGAAGCCTTTCCCTCTATTTTTGGTTGGGCTTGTTTTTCCTTGCAAGGATTGATTTGGATTTTTTTTTTCCCTTTCTTTGCAGTTTTTTTCCCCTACTGCCTTTCTGTGTGTGTGTTTGAAAATGGAGGTTGAAGATGCAGACTGCCAGTCTCAATGTGCTTCATGTTTGCTACTTCTGTGTCCATTGTATCACTGCAGCCAGCGCTGAGGGGGGTTTGTTACCTTTTCTGTAGCAAACACCACAAATACCTACATATCTAAAGCATCAAAATAGCGTTGTTTGGGGAGTGTGTGTGTCAGCTTCGACAGCCACAGCATCGACAACCCATCGACTCACCACGAGGAAAGAAATCATTTTTTAAAAAATTGCAATTTTCGAAGGATCTGTTTCTCATCTGGATTATTGTTTTTTTTTCTCCCTTGTTTCTGGAAGGGGTGTGGGGGCGGCAGTGTGAGTTTCGGACTCCCCCCTTTCCCCCTTTTTTTTTGGAGAAAGGGGAATTTCGTCCTAAATAAAAGGAATGAAGTCTGGCGCCGGAAGAGGGTCCCCGACCTCACTTTGGGGGCTTCTGTTTCTCTTTTCTACACTTTGCCTTTGGCCAACAAATGGAGAAAGTGAGTATCTCTCTCATCAGTGTTTCTACTGTGAAGTATGTCTTGCACTGCGGTAACTTTTAGTTTAAGGGGCCGCTGTCCTATTTTTCTGTTCAAGAATTTGCATCTTCAAGTCTATTTAGAATTTAGAGTTCAAGGCTGGTCTCTTTTTTAGCTTAATTTGGTTCTGTGTATGTGGGGGGGGGGTCTATGAAGTTGGGGAAGGGAGGAGCAAGTTGAGTGGGGGGGAGACGGTGGCTTGCCCCCACCCCCACCAAGGTTAAGCGCTTTCATCTAAGTGAAATAGCTTTACTTTTTGTTTCTTTCTCCAAAACAAAACCCAGACACTCACTCGACTCAATTTGGTAATTAACATTTGTATCAAGTTTGTCTGCTTAGCTTTGCTAAAAGTTCCCATTCTTGGAAGGTTCGAACTTGTACCCAGGGGATTGTAAACAACAGTCAAAGGCCACTTTTCTTTTCCACAAGTACCTGCTCTCCGGCAAAGACCAAAGCTACCCCCTCCTACCCCCCAGTTGTCTGGCGGGTGGGGGGAACGGACATTTGGAGGAGGCCGGGAGCTTCGTGTTTTTCCAAGCCATTTGATTAAAAAGCAATACTCTCTTCCCGGGAACCACACTGAAGCAGTGTGCCAGCCTGTTTGTTGTGGTTGGTTACATTTCATTTGGGACCGCTTTGCAAGGGGGGAGTTTCCTTTCTTAGGGGACCCTTATGCACTGACAGTTACCCCGGAACCGAAGGTTTCCCCACAGACACACATCCCTCCCTACTTAATCAAGATAAACCCCCTTGGTGAGTTAGGCAGTGCAAATGGGAAAGGGCCACAATCTTCCTCTGTGTATTAAGTGGCAGCAGGCGGGGTGCCTGGAGGCTGGGGGGGGGGGGGGGAGGCGTTGCTGGATGGCCTTGGGGTGGTGGAGGAGTTGGGAAAGAGTCCTGAAATGTAACAAACCTTTTGAATAGTATCAGAAAAAGAGAAGTTAGAACACTTGAACGATCTGCCCTAGAAATACTGTGCTGCAGCTCCAGGACACGTTTCAAAACATCCTTTTTTTTTTTTCTGAGGGGGAAGGAGGAGGAGGGAGTTTGGGAGGTGGGTGGGTTTTCCCCGGATGCGTTGTGAAAACGTGGTCTCCCTCTGTGTTTAATCCCACAAATAGGTGCCCCCCCCATCCTCGGACGATATTTAGACTTCTTTTATTAAAAATATTATATAATCCTCCTTCTGTCTGCCCACCCTCCCTCCCCCCTTAATCCAGCGTTTGCTTTCCCGGAATCTGCCTTTGTTGCCCACAATTGCAGAAAAGCTCTGCTCTTGTTGTCGGCGTCTCTAAGATGGAATTGTTTTTCTGCGTCGTTCCATGCTCCCCTTCCCCCGGCCTCCTCCTCCCTCCCCCGCCCCTGTCGGTGCCCGAGGAAGTGGCGGGGCCCAGCGCAGCGCTGCGGGAAAGACCGATCCACGCCGTGACCTGGGGCCCACGAGCTAGCGCCTTCTGGCGTGGGGTTTCCCCGAGCCCCGCTGCTGGAGCCGGAGCCTTCCCATGCGGGCCTCAGGACCTCTCCACTCTGCCTCCCCTCCCTCTTTTTTTTTTTTCTCTAGGTGGAGGGGTTAGAAAGGTGGAGAGGGAGAATGCGAATGCTGGGTGTGTATATTTGTGGGTGTGTAGATGCACGTTACACACGTGCATGCGAAATCTGTGTCTCAACATTGAGAAGTGCACAGACACCCTGCTTAGTGCTACTTAAAAAGTAGGACAACGTGTGTGAGTGGGTTTAAACCTCAGAGCGCGCCCTCCCTGTGTTTGTTTTGAACCAGTTCTCTTCTCTTCCCCCCCCTCCCCCATTATTATTTGTAGCACTTTCTTGGCACATCGTTAATAAGCAATATATTTCTACAAATGCTATCACTTGTAATCTGATAGACTTTGTTTTGGTCTTGTCTGGGTGGATGGGGGAGAAGGGAATGAGAGTTTCGTTGCACTTCTGGGGAAAATTAGGGGCGGGGATTCCTTTAAAAAAGCAAAAAGCACCCGGTGGCATTATAGTAAATTTGAGATGGCGGATGTTTTTCGGACACGTTGAAAAGTTTAAGCTAAGTAGTAGAAATAGGGATGACAGGTCCAGAGGATCTTGTGTGTAATACTTGAGTGTATACAGCTGGTGCCAGTTAACTCCTTGCACATAGGAACCGAGTTTTGGCTCTTAAACCTTTTACCTAGATCTCTTGAATGGGGGGTGGAAGAGTAGAATCAGGTACGGCGGTAATTAAAAATAAAATATAAGGAGAGTAAACATTCTTAATTGTAAAAAATGAGCATACCTTAATAATAGGAGAAAATCTTTACAGAATTAAAATATTTACTAGACAAATATTTGGAGGTCGTATGATCAAATTGGAACCTGCTGTAACCCTAATTAAAACAAAACAACTTGTTTTCCAAAGTTTCAGATCACCAGATTAGAGAGAGGTTTTCATTCCCTCTGTTGCCCAGAATTTTAGATTTTATTTTGAATATAGAGAAGGTTCTCAGAGTTTAAAGAGTGAATCTGTCACAGAACACACAGGTATTTTAAATTTGAACATGGCATATAATAGAGCTGTATAGTTTCTCCAGTTTTTGATGGCCAGTCTTGGACCTGTATGCTATTATTTCCTGAAAAGTCAGATGTTATTTTTTCTTGTTTAGGTAAAAAATATGACTTTTCTAGGAATGCTTATTTATAAAATGTTTTGTCCTGGGAGATAATGCATAGACAAAAAAAAAGAGTAATATTTCACATATGTTGCTTGTGTTTCAGTGACAAGAAAGTATTATAGGGAAAGATCAAGTATTTCCCAAGGACCCATTAAAAATGGTTGGTAATTTTCAGGTTGACAAATAGGCAAAAGTTGCCTCAAATCCCGATTGTAAAACAGAATTTAAATACCTTCTTTTCCCTACTGCACAGTAAGATTTCGAGACTTAAGGAATAGGTATGAAAATACTTTAAAATCTTTTGAAGAGATGTGTAAATGAATTTAAAGCCAAGTTATCAATCTTCACCATAATAGTAAGGTTAAAAAGTTGTATCAGAGACTAATATTTTAGCTGTTATCTTTGATCTGTGGGGTAAAGATTTGGGTACTTGTACTGAGTTGCAAGTATTGTGTTAAGGTACTCGGAAAAGAAGGAATGCTTAAGGATAAAGTATGTGACTGTAATAATGTAAACATTTCTTAATTTAGAAGGATAAAGAAGGTCTCAAAACAGATAAAGCCTAATGGAAATAATGTTTGAGTATTTTATACCCTCCCGTAAGCAGGCCTTGTAACTTGTTAAGGTTTAAGTATTACAATAACAGGCAAGTTGCTGTGTGTTGTGATTTGGGGCGGGGTATGGTGGTGGTTACTGTACTCTTTTTAAATAAGGAGGCCTAATGTGATATACATATTTTCCCTCATTTGCACTAAGCTTCTTATATCTTTTCCCTCAAAATTTTATTGCTGAAGAAAACTAGATATAAGAAATTTAGATGTTTAAATGGGTTGCTGTTTTAGGTATGCTTAGAAGTAACTTGGAGTAAAACATTTAAAGAAAAAATCTCAAATAGAAGATTTTGGGCTTCCAAGGAGGAAATAGCAAGCAAACAATATTTTGAGGAGGAGTTGAGCATAGGTCATTATTTGAAGTTTAAAATGTCATATGTTTGAGTTCTCAAAAGAGCCTTGAGAAATATGTTGAAGTTTAAAAGAATGCCTCTTGAACCCAGAAGTTACAAAAACCAACTGGGTAAATTTGCTTGATAATTTTAACCAATCCCTCTCATTACTGTGATTTTAGAGTCTGAGAACTTCTATTTCAAAAACAACAAAAAAACTTAAACTGATGATTGAACTTAGGGCATTCAGAGGAAAAGGCACCTGCAGAGAAATAGACATTGATTCTTGTATGCATTAGAGTTCAGATAGGGGACAAAGAGAATGGTCAGTTCAAGATTAGAGCTTTTGCTTTTTTTTATCCAGCAACTTAATGAAAGTTAAATTTGTTACGTAAAATAGCTTGCTTTGAAATAATACCATCTTGCTAGGGAAATCTAATTTGGGTTAAAAGATAAGATTGATTTTTATTACTACTTTTAAAAAAATGTTTTGAGACAGTAATGTAAGAAATTTCTGTTACCCCTTTGAACTGTAACCCCCGAAACTGGTGGTACAGATTACAAGAAAGAACATGGAAAAGGAAAAATCTTGTCTTTAGTTGTCTCACTTAATCCAGTTCTTATTTGGTTGTTTAAAATTGTACCTTTTGAAATATACTCAGGAAGCAAAATTGAGGTTAGATTTAATGCAAAGATCAAGTCTCAAATAGTCAAATGAGTGATTTGGAAGCTTCAGCTATTAAAATCATAGTGAGATGCTTTGACATCAATTGCTATTACTAGGGTTTTCTACCAAATTTAAGGGGGACAGTTGTTTTGAAACATATATAGGGATAATCATTTATATTGTATATATTTGCTTTTGATCTTTGACTTTCTGTTTGATCAGTGATAAAAACGTTTCCTTGTCTTCCTACTGTTGCAAGATCAATATAGTAAGTGAAAATCAACTGTATCATTTTCACTTGTTGCAGCATAATTTGCAATTGCCAAGACAGGTGCTTCAGGGACAACAATTTTTCTTTTATCCTGCTTCATTGGTTTTGTAAGAATATAATATATGTGGTAAAGTACTTTATGAGCTCTTGCATGTAATGAAGCTACTTGAATAAAAATATCAAGTATTTTCCAAAATACTTGGTGGGTTTTAAACTAGAACAGGATACATTTATGCATTTCTCACAAACCATTTATGAACAGTGTATTTTAAATGTTTTAAAGGTTTTTCTCTTTAATATTTTCAAGTCTAGAAGCAAAGAGAAAACTTTAATGTACTGAATGCATATGCTTACATACTTTATACCTTATTCATATTTTCCCTCATTTTGGAGCCTTACTGCAGGTCATGGCAGACATGAAAACATTTACTGATCTAGGTCAGAAACAGTTATTTTGTTACTTGGTTTTGACAATTATGATGAAAAATTTAAAAAATTGTAGTGGTATGGCTTATCTTTTGCCAGAACCCTAGGAGTCACAGGTACTTACGTGAATATTTCATAATATGTGGGAACTGTAAGAAAGATGGGGCAATTTTCAGATGTTTTCTGATCTTAAATATTGCTTGGTTTTCTGGAATTACTCAGGAGATCTAGTAAATTGTATGGTTGTGTATAGCACATTTTGAATAAGTCAGCATTTAAAATAATTTGAAGGATGAGAATGACATCATGAAAGGCAAAGTTACATTAATGAAATCTCCAATGTAAAATCTTAAAATGTATGGGCAGCTAGCTTTTCTTTAAGTGCAGATCTTTTCCTTGTTTTGTTTTCAAAACATTAAAAAAAAACCCATAGTTCATAGAAGAGGCATGTGTACTGTTGAGCCAGCTTGCTTTGATACTGTTTTTCTTAGCCAAGTCATAACAGGTGCTTTCTGAGTTCAAGAGATGAACTCATTTCAATTGTACTAAATATATAATACACACTCACACTCAAACACACACTCACATTCTCAGATTGTAGTTGCTTGAATTCTGTGTCTGAAACATTCTAAAGGAAAATTCCGAAACAAACTTTGAAGACAAGAAAGATTTCTCTGAACCCTTTTCCAAATCGGCCATGTAACATGCAAATATTATGGGTGCAGAAGCACCCATAATAAAATGAAGAATTACAATGTGGAATAATATTATAATTACAAATGAAGAATTACAATTGTTTGTGGAAATGTAAGCCCCATAAAAACTCTGAAAAGAAGAGAAAACCCTCTTTAGCAGTTAAACCTTGTGGCATTTAGACATGTTAACTTGTTTTGAACATACTTTTAACAAGTAACATTTGGGTAGATTAAACCTTAATAAGTATAAGATCCCTCAAGATCTGTTAGAGAACAGACTTGTTCCCAATTTTTCCTTATTGTTGAAATGGCATCTTTGAAGCAAGGCATACATTTTACCTAAAATATTGAGTAAACAAAGGACATAAAGAGGTTATAGCAGTAAAAGCATATTGTTAGAGAATTCTCTTTCATCAAGTGATTTATCTTAATTAAAAATAATAGCTTTTGGCTCAAAGAAATATGCTTATAGTCTTTCCTGCTTGGGACTGGATCATTAAGGGCTCAAATTCTGAGGGTGATCTTTTTCATTGTCAGAGGAAACTACATGTGCCATGCATGCACGTAAGCACTAAGTCGAGCAGTTTTATACTTTCTAATGACAAGTTTGAATTTCTCTTTGGGAAAATTTTCTCTTCATTCTCCTTCCCAAATAAACTAATTCTTTATTATGTTTTTAAAAATGTTTTGTGTTGTTGTAAGACTCTTTTGTGGGAAGTTTTAGAGAACTGAATCAAGAATGATACCAAATAATTTAATTTATTAAAAACAAGAAAGTCATAAACTTGTTAGCAAATTATATATTTTTGTCTGGTCTGACCAACTAGGACCTTCTAATATTTGTCAATTGGTATTCATATTTGCTAAGATTCAGGAGAAAGTATTCTTTGTTTACATTATGGGATGAATACATGCTATTGAAATAACTTGTATAGTTTGTGTATCATAGTTACTGTTACTTGTGGTTGAAAAATGTGAATAATGAGGGAAAGAAGTTTTAAAGTCTTTCCCTTTTGTTTTCCTTTGCAACTTTTAATGCTAGTGATAGCTCTTTTGTTGCTTAAGATGCTTGTTTCTGCACAAGTCCAATTGAATACAGTGACTTCATCTCCCATGTGATGGCAGTGAAGCACATACTTTTTTATTGAAATATTTCTGTGCCTGGCCAAGGAATATGTTATCTTGTGCAAACCTGTTATTGGTGTCATTACATACTGTAAAGACAGTTCTGTTTTCCTAAAATAGTATATTTGTCATATGTGATCTCCATTTTTTGCCTTTATAGATTCAGATATTTTAGGGAAAATGACTATTCCAAAAACTTATTTTTTAAGGTGTGAAAAGTTAAAATTTCTTTGGGGTTTACAATTCAGGGGTAAATGTCAAGCACTCTATTTTCTTGATCAAAGCGTGGACATCATTTCTTTCCAATCTGCCATCCCCAAAATAATACAAATAGATAATAAATTAATGAGTAAGTTATGCATTAAGTGCATTTGTTGAACTCAAGGTATGTCCATCAAAGGCCAAGTCTAGCAGTTTTCAAATGGAAGTTTTCCTATTCTGATGTTGCTGTTCTGTTTGCAACATGACTTTGGTACTTAAAAGGATTTGTGTTTTCTCTGTCTGTGTAGGAACTTCTTTCAATGATGATCATGCTCTTGGTCCAACCATAGTGAAAAGCTAGTCCTTGAATTTTGTTAGCCTGGTCCAAGGATGAAAAACTTAACTGTCAGGTCCATTCTTAAAGCTTTTCTATTTTGTTAAGACCGGAGTATTTGCTTTGTTGACATAAATTTGGAGAACCCAAGGTCACTGTCATGACACCATCATAATATTGATGATAACAATAATAACTGACATTTATGTAGTTCTTAAGGATGTACAAAACAATTGACATATATTGTCTCATTTTGTCTTTGTGCAATAGTCTTTAAGCAAGTGAATGTGTGTTGGAGAGTATAGAGAGGCATGGAAATTAAAAAACAGATCTCTCCTGCCTCCAGGTTCATTTCATCTTTCCTACTACACCATGTTGAGACCTTGATGTAGGACTTGAGTAGAAGTTGACCATTTAAAATGTATTAATTATTAATTATTATAATTTATTAATTTATTAAAATTTTTTAGATGATGATTTAAGAACTATGTTAGCTTTGTAACTAAAGCCACATAACTTGGCTTTTAAATTATTTAAGACTGACTAAATCACTTCTTCACTCAAGTCCTTTTTGAGTGCCCGATCATATCATGGAGGTGACCCTGGGTTCTTGAAGTCTCATGTCTGTGGGCTGCCTTCTCTAGAAAGTCCTAACTACCAAGTTGGAAAGGCCTTTGAGTACGGGCCTAGCTACAAACTATAACTTTGCCTCCTGAGAAACCTAACAAAATGTAGAGAGAATCACTGGAGGGTTGGCGGCCGAGTGATGAAAACTCTCAGACACTTCAGTCCATGAAGACCTTCTGCCGAGGCAGCAAAGCCCCATGCATTGGTGCTGGGATCACCCACGCTGATGAAATTGTTGATCCTTGAAATATTGAAGTTTAGGCATGTTGTTCAGCTTTCAAAAACACAATTTTATAATAAAACATTTAAACATTTTACTGGGCTGTTTTAAATGTTTCATTTTATTTAGAATGCTCTTAGTATTTTGTTCTGTGAATTATTGGAAGGAGATCAAGTAAGCAAGGGAAACTCTTTTAGCTACACTCATTTCAATAAAGAGCTTCAAATAATGCAAGTTATAGTTGCTGAGTAATGGGTGAGTTTACGTGGGAAGTTTTGCTGAAGGTTTAAGAATCCAAGGTGGCACATGAACAAGATACAGTGAGAAATAGGTAGAAAGCTTGCAGGTGAAATTCAGACAGGAAAAATGGCAGGAGCATTCAGGGCCCTAGCACCAGCCTTGCAAATGTTTCTCAAAATCATTAGATGCAAAGCTCTATCTGAATCACAAAAGTTTCATTGGCTGAGTCTACGTTTATCATGGCCACCCAGGTTCTGCTCCTTCTCCTCCAGACTCTCCCCTATGGTGCTGTGATAAATAGAAAACTGATATGACTGGTACTTTTCCCTATCAGTATAGGTTCTCATAAAACCCAGAAAGAGTAAACTTAAAGTAAATGTTATAGATGATTTCCTGAAGTCCCAGTGCTTGGGGTGTAGAAGAGACAAAGAAATAGATTTTTAGTAACTGAGTTCAGAATCTTCCTCTGCTCGTTACTCCTTGTGACATGAACAAATGTCTTTTTGTCTCTTGGGCTTTAGTTTCTCCATCTGTAAAATGGCGCGTTTTGACTATCTTATCCTAAAACATTTTTCTGTTATACTCATATATTATTCATTCAATTGATGGGCATACACTTTAAAAATTTTTTCTATTATAAAAAATGCTGCTATAAATATTTTTGCATGTATTGGATTTTGAAATTTTGTTATTTTTTAAACCTCCTTGGGGATATTGTATGGTATCAAAGGGTTGATTTGATTATTTCCTTTGTATAATTTTAGAATGGTTGGACCAATTCACAATTCTCCCAGTGTATTAATGTGTTTTTTTTCTTTTTCCTTTCTCTCTCTTTCCCTTCCTTCCTACTTCCTTCTTTCCCTCCTCTTTTCTTTATTTTTTCATGACCAATACCATTTCTCTATCTCTTTTTCATCCTTAGTAATTTGATGGGTACTAAATTTGAGAACTGAAGGATGATAGGAGGATGGCCAGGACTCCAAGGGCACTTAAAATCATGCCATATAATGATGGTTTGATGGAATTGGGAATGTTAAGTCTGGAGAATATACAACTTGACAAGAGTTGGAAGAGATATATGATAACTGTCTTAAAATATCCGTAGGGTTGTCCTAGAGAAGAGGAATTAAATATGCTGTGCTTGGCCCTGGATGGCAGAACTTGGGCACATGGGTGAAAATGAGGTGGGGGTGGGCAGTTTTTGTATTAATACTAGAAAAACTCCATAACAATGTGTTTGTTTGAAAATGGAATGAGTAAACATAGAGGCCATTTGACACATAGGGAAACCAAGGACCCTTAGTTAAACTCTTCATTTTACATATAAGGAAATTAGGGCCCAAAGAGGTTAATTGACTTGCACAAGGTCACAGGGGTAGTTAAGTGGCAGAGCTGGGATTCAAACCAAGGTCCACTGATTTTAAATGGGGTACTTCCACCCCTGTCTCCCCACCCATGTCCTCCACTGTAGCAGTGAGTTTCTTGTCACTGAGAGCTTTAAGGAGATGGATAACCACTTCTTGGAGTAAATTATAGATGAAATTTCTACCTTGGGTAGGATTTGGGCCGTTACCTGTAAGACTCCTACTGACTGTTCTGTGATTTTTAAAATTTTATGATTGAAAAAAATGTTTTTTTTCTTAACCACAATATCACTTTTCCTGAGAAATTCTGTCATTGAATTTGCAATCTGTGTGTCACCAAGAGCTGTCATTTCTTCATTTGAAAGCTTTTGGATTTGCGGTAGCCTCTGTTTCTATTGTCCTCATCGGTGCCTTATTACCTCATGTTTGGGTTATCACATTAGCTTGCTAGCTGAGCTTTCTGACTTCACTGACTCTTGCCTCCAATCTTTCATGCACACCTCTGACGAGCTCATCTTCCCACAGCATTATTTTCATCATGACCCTTCCCTGTCCCAGAACCTGCATGGTTCCTGTTCAGACAAGTCCAGACCCCTCTACCTGGACTCATTCTACTTTTTCAGCTTCATTTCCCACTAATCACCAGTACTTATCTAGGCATTCCTGTCACTAGTCCCATTTGCCTCATCTAGGTAATCAAACTGGGCAATGACAGTACCTTACCTACCTAAAAGTAGGAGCCTGGGCCAGGTAATATCTTAAAGGCGATTTATAGTCTCTATGAGCATGTATGTTTGTCTAATCCCCTTCTTTTTAGTAAAGGTTGGCATAATTGTCTCCCAGATGCAGCCTTGCTTTCTTTGTTTAGGCTATATATTTCCCCTGAGTACTCAAATTCTAAAACGCTAAGTTAAGTCTCATCTCCTTCAGGAAGCTTCCTAAACTCTTCTTGAAACTCTTGTTCTACACTTCTTATGAAGTCAGTGGCACATACTTTAACATTTAGCAAGTTATTGTTTTCTAAATTTAAGTATTTCATTTTCCCAACTTGTAGTTTCATTGTATAGACTAAAAAAATCAAGAAATTAGGGTTTTAGTCTCGGGTTAGTCTGTGGGACCTTGGACAAATCACTTAATCTCTCTGAAGATTTGCTCTGAAAACCTCAGTTTTCCCATTTTAAGATGAAAAATGCAGTTGGATTAGAGATGGTCTCCCATCCAGCTCTCTTCCAGATCCCTGCTTAACTCATAAGGTTGTACAAGTACAAATATGATAATACACAGGAAACTTCATAGTATAAGACTTGGTCCCTTAGATTTTTTCTATTTCCCATTGTGTGCTAAATAGAACTACAGCTACAGGGAACCAATATTTGATGGTTGTGTTGTGGGATATGCCATGTGATCTACTTATGTAGATGTTTGACCTCTTTGTTATGTCCACCACTCATCTATCTCATCTATATGCCTTGACCACAGTAGAAAATGCTGTCCCCTGGTCTTTGCTTTTTGAAATCCTACCAATCCTTTGAATATCTCAAATGGTATTTGTTCCATGATACCCCCCCCATTCTTAACTTTCACTGAAATTGCATAATGCTTTGTACCTCTTTTATGTTCTTCAAATGCTCAGTCCTCCTTTTTAATGAATAATAATAATAGCTAATTGTTAGATGATACTTAAAGGTTTGCAAAGTGCTTTTAATAGAAATCTTTGATCTTTACAACCACCCTGGGAGGTAGAAGCTATTATTATTCCCATTTTACTTATGAAGAAGCTAAGGCTAAGGGAAGCTCAGGGATTTGCCCAGGGACACAGAAGCTAGTGATTGATTACCTGATACTGGACTTGAATTCAGGTCTTCCTGACTACATGTCCAGCATTCTATCTATGGTGCCATCTTGCTACCTATGTTAAAAAATATTTATTTTCTCTTCTCCTACTTCCCCCTTTCCTCGGAAAGCAAAACAACACCCTTATAATAAATATTCATGGTCAAACAAACCCCCTCATTGGTCATGCCCCAAAATGTGTGTTTCCTTCTCGGTATTGAGTCTATCACCTCTCTGCAGGAAATGAGTAACATTTCTCTCTGGAATCATTGTTAATTAGCCATTGAGTGCATTGATTAGAGACCTGAAATCTTACAAGTTTTTCCTGTTTACAGTGTCTTTGTATGAATTGTCCTGGTTCTGCTCACTTCACTTTGCATCATTTGATACAAGTCTTCCAAGGCTTCTTTTCAATTCCTGCCATTTCTTATGCCACAACAGTATTCCATTGCATTCATATCCCACAATTTGTTTAACCATTCTCTAATCGATAGGCAACCTCCTTAGTTTTCAGTTATTTGCTACCACAAAAAGAATGGCTCTAAATATTTTTGTACATATGGGTCCATTTCCCAGTCCTTTGATCTGGCTAGGTATTGGCTTAATAGTGATATCACTTAACTAAGGTAAAAAATGGAACTTTTTGTATGCTATATCTTCTTTCTAGATTTTAAGCTCTATGTGGCGAGGAACTTGGGCTTAATTATCTTTATTTCTTCTCTGTCACCTACCATAGTGCTTTGTTCCCCATCCTGTACAATCCCCTAGACCAGGGATTTTATGGGTAAAAAGAATTCTCTAGTGTGAAAACTACTTTCTCTGACACATATTAGCAATTCCTCTGTAGCTTATGCTTAAAGAATTTTCTGCGGGACTGAGAGGGGTACATAGCTAGTATGTGTCACAAGCAGGACTTGAAGCCAGGTCTTCCTAACCTCAAAGTGAGTTCTGACTACTGTGCCATGCCACATCTTGACTCAACTTTGTTAATAGTAGGTACTTAATAATGATGGTTGGAAGAATGTTGAATAAGCTGTTTTGCTTAAATACAATGTGAGATTTTAATTTTTTTGCGTTAAACCACAGGTAGTCCCTGTGTTTTGCTTCATAATTCGTTTACTTGCTAATTTGAAAGTACCTAAAATGCCTATAGTTTCCTTCTCAGGCCCTAATCTACTTATTCCCAAGTTTTCATCAATGACCAGAATTTATATTTAGCATTTCACCTTAACAATGTGCCACCTAGTGGTTAAATTAAAAGAGTAAGTTCTTTAAGAGCTCAAGTTCTTATGGGTCTGCTTTGGGGGAGGGGGTGGAGTAAGGAAAGCCCAAGATCTCCTGTCCTCTTTCACTTTGTCATTGGGCTTTTCAGGAGTGGATTACCACCAAATTGTTTATAAAAAAAAGCCAGACACTGATTGTATGAAGACATGAACAGCCTACCTTGCTCACTGTGTCCTTTCCCCTTATCACTCCTCCCTTATATTAAAGAATTTTGGCCTTCTTGAGGAGGGAGGAGGAGAAAATTTAAAACTGATGGAAGTGATTGTTGAAAACTGAAAAATAAATTAATTAAATTTTAAAAAAAAAGAATTTTAAAAGGAAGGAGAAATTGTTCGATAAAGTTAACCAACATATTGATTTTTTTGGACATTATTGCCATATTCATACACCATATGCCATATTCAACTTCTGTGGTCCCCTTCCTCTGCAGAGTAGGTGAGGGGAAGGAGATATCTTTTTAATTTAATTCACCTTTTGTATGACATCGCAAGCTAAAACTGCCTATCACCCCTGACTCAGGATGAAAAATAGGAGCAAATTTAGTTGGTACAGTTCATCTGAGCAGCGACAGGCTGAATCTGATTTAATCCTGCATCGTAGTTTGCTTGCTTCCCTTTCTGGCGTGAGCTCTATGAGAAACAGAAATTCTGCCTGGGAACATCGTCTATATGCTACAAGGGGGGCAGAAGCAAAGGGAAGAAAAACCGTGATGACCACCCATCCTTCAAAGCTCTTATCCTCTCTCTTGATCTCTCTTTCTAATCTTTCCAAGTAACACATTACCTGCTCACAGACTCTAGGCTACCAATATTTGCCTCTTCCAAATTATTTCTGCACCAGGAGCCTCATTGCTTCCTGGTATCCCTAAATGCCCTGGCCAAATTGCAGATGCAAAAAATCTTTTTATTCACTACACTTGCATGAGTGAGAATGCTAGAAGAAACTTCTCTGCTCAGTGAACAGTATGAGCTGTGAACCTCTGTACCGCCTTGAAGCCTACAAGACATAGCCACCTCGATTTCATCTCGCCTCTTGTTTTTTTCTCCTGGAGGAGAGGTGACCCTGCTTCACCATTCCCATCTGTGCAAGAGGGAGAGGGAACTACCTAGCACTTTAAAATGTCTCCTACTTTTTGAAGGATTTGGGAATCTGCAGGGTCTGAAGTCTTCAATTGGACTGGCAGATCTTTGTAGGGCAGACTGGTAGGATGAATCTGTATCCGTATCTCTTGCTGTAAGACTGAAGGCAACTCCTGTTCTCTCTCTCTCTCTCTCTCTCTCTCTCTCTCTCTCTCTCTCTCTCTCTCTCTCTCTCTCTCTCCCTCTCCCTCTCTTTTCCCCCCCTCCCCCCCCCTTCTCTCTCTCCCCTCTTTCCTTTGCCTCCTGAAGTTTCTCCATCAGAGGCAGGGCCCTGAATTTGAAAGGACCTCTCTATTAGAGTTTCTTTCTCACTCCCATAAGTATATCCTCTTATGCTCTGTCTCAGGCCGCTAGGTGGGATGGATGCCTAGTAAACCCTTCTGGCCTCTGTCTTCATTTTGGTACCTTTGTTGCCTTTTCCTCAGATGACTTTGGAATTAAGATTCTTACTACTGTGGTAAAATCATGGGGAAGGTCTTGGACCCAGTTCTTTTTTTAAATTGAGTTTTATTTAATTTTTAGATCTGAATTTTCTCTCTTCCTTTCCCTCCATACCAGTTGAGAAAGCAAGGAAAATAAAACCTCTGGAACAAACATGTAGAGTCAAGAAAAACAAGTTTAGACCTACTTCTGAGTCTAAATGGGGAGACAGTACATTGTCTAAGCAGCCCACTGAGATAGGCCAAGTGCTGCTTATTCCACCAGGTAGTGACTAGGCATCTCGCCACAACCCCCAACCAAAGCTTGAGGTTAGCTGTGTCTAGGACTGCTATGTCTTTGAGTTAATCCAAGAGACTCTTCCCAACTCTCTTCTGCCTTCCCATAATATTGCTTTTCCTGTCCTGTTTGCAGACCAGATATGGTGGTCAGATGCGCTTGTGAATTGGGTTGCCTGTTTGGCAGCATCACCCAATATAATGAATTTGAAGTGAGAGGACCAGGGTTTTGAAATCCTGTCTCTTTCATGAACTCTGTGTTTGTGGGCAAGTTTTTTCTGTGTCTTAATTTTATCACTTGTAAAACGAGAGGGTTGGACTCTGATGACTTCTATTGTCCCTTCTGGCTCCTAAGTCCTGTGAATGACAACTGGCTTTCAGCTTTGCTAGGATTTTGTGGCTTAGCCAGCTTCTTCCCCAAGTCTTGTTGTACCTTTGATCATCCTGTCTTCTGAGGCTTACAGTCATTAAGTTGGATAAATGTATCTGTCAATAGTAGGTTTTTTGGAGTGGGGTGCTCTGTCAAGGGCTCCTGAACCTCCTTGCTTGAGTTTTTCTTAAAAATCTTCACTAGAGCAGTCTTTGCTTAGTCCAGAAAGGCTCATATCTCTTGAAATCCATGCTTATAGTCTAGCAATGGATCTCTCAATTCAATTCAGCAAACCTTTTAAAAGTACTTACTGTGTATTAGGCATTATGTATAGAAACACACAAATTAAAGCAGTCTCTTTCTCTGAATAATATTTATCCTTTATTTTGCAGAAAAGGAAACTGAGGCCCAGAAGAATTAAGTGATTTGCCCAGGCTTGCAGAAATAAGAGAGACAGGTTTTGAACTTGGACCCTTTGACTCCAAAACCAGTTTTTCTTTCTCCTGTCCTGTTCTGGTTCTGTGAATGCTTATACCCTATTGAGAGAACAAAGACGCCAAAAGCTGCACTTGCTAGTACAAAAGGCAGTGCTTCATCATCACTTGTCCCCATATGTGTTGTGTGAGAATATTAGAACAATATAAACCAAGAACTCTGTTCAGCCGGGACACCCACAAGGACCCTCATGAGTGTTCCATGGGCTCTGCGTCCACTGTACCACTCTTTCCAGCAGCTTCTTTATGTCTTTACATTTCTACCTACCCTGGGAACAGTCACATGTTTTCATCCTGAGGCCTTCTTCTCAGCACAGGTACCAGGGCCCTTCTGAGTCTCTGCTACCTCCTGACAAAGTCCTTAGAGTTCTGGCTAAAAATTGCTGTACATTTTTATGTGTGTCAGGTCTGGTGGTAATGAAGAAAATGTAAGGCTACTTCTAAAGTTAGTCCCAGTCAACTTATTGTACTCCCTCCTCTGAATTGATTTATCTAGTATGCCCTTATATAGTTTAGTTAAATTTTTAATATTTTTTTTTACTGGACTTTAGGACATTATGAGTACCTTTAAGATACGATTGGAGAAGAAACTACTCATTTGGTTTTGGAAAATATGGCAATGCTTATCTTCCATTTACATATTGTAATATTTGAAGATATTTTAGAATTGTTTTTATGTGTGCTCCCTGAGGTTAGATTGGCCAGAATTTTGGAATCCTAAATAAACCAACTCTAAACACATAACGGTGACACTTTATAGCTGGTGTTAGAACATTTATGATCGTGCTTCCTTAGACTTTTTTTTCACAAATAATTTTGTTTCCAGGGATATTTAATCTATTTTTATATCAAAATCCTTGTTAGGAATGAACTCTGTTTTAGCTGACTTGACCTACAACAACCAAGTGAGATAGGTAATTCAAATATTATCTCCATTTTAGAGGTGAAGAAAATGAGACCCAGAGGCATGTAACTAATAATAATAGCCAACATTTATATATCACTTATTATGTGCCAAGCACTGTGCCCAAGTGCTTTACAGTTATCTCATTTGATCTTCCTAGCAACCCTAGGAGAATTTTGTTGTTGTTATTTTTCAATTGTGTCTGATTTTTTTTTGATCCCGTTTGGGGTTTTCTTGACAGAGATACCAGAATGGTTTGTCATTTTCTTCTCCAGTTCATTTTACAGATGAGGAAACTAAGGCAAACAGGGTTAAGTGCCTTGCCCAGGGTCACACAGCTAGTAAGTAGCTGAGACTGAATTTGAACTCAGCCTTCTCACTTTACAATTGAAGCTGAAGGTGAGGTGACAAAAGTAAATGTAGTACTGTGTAGGATTCTGACTCCAAATTTAGCATGATTTCCCCTTTACTCCTATGTCTTACTTTATTGCCATCACATACTTAGATTGTATCATGCGTGTGAACATGTCACACACCCTTCCCCTCTTTAGAGTAATACGTATCAATCAAGTTTTCATCAAGGGCTTCCTGTGGTAGGTCCTTGGGATACATAGACAAAAAATGAAACAAGTTTCTACTATCTAGGACCATCTGTTCTTTTGGGGACGAATGTGTATATAGGTCATGAAGGGTTTTAAAAGCCAAAGAGAAGAATTAAAATTTTATCCTAAAGGCAATAGGGGGATTGAGGAATGTCCTAAGTATGACAGTGCCATGAATCTGCTCTTAAGGAAAATCACTTTGGCAGCTATTGGAGGATGAATTGAAGAGAGGAAAGACCCATTAGAAGGTCATAAAGGTAGTTCATTTGAGAGGTGGTAAGGGCCTGAACGAGGCTGGGGGCTGCGTAAGTAGGGAGAAATAGCAAGATTTGCCAGCTAATGTGAGATGAGGGAGATCAAGGAAGCACCAACCTGTGAGACTACAAGAAAGGTAGTCACTTCAGCAGAAAAGAGAAATTTGGTAGAGGAGTGAGTTTTGGGGTAAAGATATGAGTTCTTTTTTGGACCTGGTGAATTTGAGATAGCTCTAGGATATGAACTTCAAAATACTGAATAGGCAGCTGGTGATACAAGATGAGAGCAGCTCAGGAGAGAGACTGAAACTGGATATATCTGCATCGAGATGATAGTGAAACTCTGGGATGCTTCTGAAGTTGGAGACTTACATTTAAAAATCTTGATTTTTTATATGGTAGGCACCTAATAAATGTTTATTTAAAATGGACTGATATCAGAGCATTAAGGGGATTCCTAAGGATGTCATAATTATATATCTGTATATATCTATATACATATATATTATTATGTTAGCCCTGTAAGGTCAAACTTAGAATACTTACTTCATGGAACCTTGCTTCTGACAGATGTCAAGAATGAGAGAAAAGAGGTAGTGACGATTGGGATAGCTTAGGTGTTCCTTGTAATATCTGAATAAGTTTGAATTATTTGGCTCTGGAATCCTTTGCTACTTTTCTTAGGTTCAGTGTGGTTGTTTTAAGTAGGGATTTGTGCAAATTATGATCCAAGTCTCCATCAATATACATCAACCCTGAGAGAGTCAACAATCCAATAGCTAAAACTTCTAATAAAGACAAAAGTAATGTAAATAAAAAGTGGGAATCAGATAATAGAATCATTCTCTGGCAACCATAGGTAGATAGATTCAGCCTCCATATGGGTTCTAAGGGACTTACCTACTCCCTGAAAAATCTCAGAAAAGGTAAATACTCAGCTCAGAATTCACAGCCTTGATTTACAAACATAAGGTTCCAAGCTCTGTACCTCTTAGAATTTTTCAGGCACCCTACAGGGCTGGCAAAGTCTCTTGCTTTGGTCCTGGAATCAGGAATCCTGGAGGATGTTATGGAAATATATAACTGTGGTCCCTGTTCTATTATCCCCATTCTTGCCTCACTTTTTAAATCTCTTAATTTTAAAGACTTTGCTAATCAGAATCCTCACCTGGTGATACCAAATATGTAGCCTTCTGGGAAATTTCTCCTCATGAGCAGTGCTCTCTTAAGTTCTAAGCATCATGGGAAAAAAAGGTCTGGACTTTGCACATCTGTGACTACTCTCCATCTTTTGGGGATGTTGTTGAAGTCATATTAAATACTTATTATTGGTTACTTGTAAAAAGGTCATCTCTTACTTTGGAATGGAAAGTTGTTTGTCTAGGTTGGCAGTTCTTAAAGTGTGGTCTACAAATTTCTTGGGGTCTTCAAGATCCTTTCAAGGTTTGTGAAATCAAAACTATTTTCATAATAATGCTAAAACATTATTTACCCACCAAAATACTCTTTTTCCAACTATATGTCTGTGTGGGACCGGATTTTCTTCATATATTTCAACCAAAACAACATATTGCAACAGATTGAATGCAGAAGCAGATCTAAGAATCCAGCTGTCTTCTATTAAGCCAGACATAAAGAGATTTGCAAAAAAGATGTAAAACCATCCTATTCTTTTCATTGATTTTTTTTTATTTGGAAAAATATAGTTTTTTTTTCACAAAAATGTTATTTATGTTAACATTCCATAGATTTATTATTGTAAATGAATTCATGAATAAAAAAGAATTACCAGCTTTCCTTTCTAATATTAATAAGATATTAATAGATGTAACCTATACAAAAAAGTTTTTCTGGGGACCTCAGTACTTTTAATAGTGTAAAGGAGTCCTAGCACTCCTTGGTCTAGGACAGCCTGAAGAGGATTTAGAAGCTCATTTCACTTCTAATAAAGAATCCTTCCAAGCTAGGATACTCCTGAGGGAACTTGTATGATGCAGTATTTTGTGCAGAAATTTTAAATATGACTATTTGAACCTGGATTTTATTTATATGCTTGCAGTACTTTTACCTTTGTCCTATTTATGCTTTTGATTTAAACATCGGATCCTTTCTGTGATGGTTGTTTGGTGTATTTTATGAAGGAAGAAATGGAGGCCCTGATTCTGGGTTTTAGTGCAATTTGTGGGCAAGGAGGGGAGAGAGAGAATATGGGGTTGGGAAGGAGAAGAGGAATGGAGAAGGAGAGAGAAGGATAGAAAGAGAGTGACAGTGAGAGGAGAGAGAGAGAGTATTTTAGAAGTGACATTGAACCCTAAAGTCAATGCTGGTTGTTAACCTTAAACAGATAATTTGTTTTTTTCTTAACACAGATAATTTCCATGTAAACATGTATATACAACTTGTTGCAAAAGAGGAGCCAGTTTTATGTGTCAACACTTTTGTTGAATATAACTTTTATTGAATTATCTAGTTTTTGGTTGACTGGGGCATATTGACGTACTTACTGAGAAACAATTGAAGATGCTTGAATTGGTTGTATCATACTCCTTGTTCTGAGTCTGCTTTATGTACTTATTTTATTTTATTGGCTTGTTCTTTGTTAGTTATTTTTTGTGATCTTCAAGTTTAGGATTGGGTAGGATTTTTCTCTTTTTTTTCATGTGCTTGATTTTTTTCGATAATAATTGTGTGTGTTTGTGTGTGTTTGTGTGTGTGTGTGTGTGTGTGTATGTGTGTACGTGTATACTTGCTCCCCCTAACTTAGGGGATTTGCATGCACAAAAAAATGAAAATGAACTGTTTTTACTTTTAATGGATTTTCGAGTCATTAATTCCATTTCTTTTTTCGTGTTTTCCTCAAATGTCTGTCTGCCAAACCCCTAGAAACTTGAAATGGGAAATTGTCTACAAGAATGTATTGGCATTTCTTTTGTGCCATTTTAGTTGTGTAAGAAGATATATGATTTCTAAGGTAATCAGGGCTTTCTTGGAAAATGAAGGGCTTCATCAGAGAAACCAACCACTTGACTTTTGCTCATAAACAAATAACTGGGAGGAATAATTGAAATAGTAGAGATGAGGAAGGCCCAAGACTACTTTTCATTAAAATGATTGAGCACCTACTATGTGTATAGGTAAGGTGTTGATTTGAAAGAGCTTGAAGACATAGTGTTTTCGAGGAGCTGAGGTCTAGTTGGGGAGGAATGTTAACAGCAGATGTAATTAAGTGCTAAGTTGTACATTGCAGACCAAAATTGTTTAGGAGTTTAGGAAAATAGAGTAATTTATGTGGACCAGAGTTGTCCTATGGAAGAGATGAGACTTTATTTGGACTTTTAAGAGTAGGTACAATTTGGATAGAAAAGTGGGAGTGAATTCCAACAGCATGAGTGAAGTTATAAAGGTTGGGTTGAGCAGTTGTATGGGGGACAAAGAACTGAGTGGATGAAGGGTGTGAAGAAAAGTCCTCAGGGGACCCCCAAGCCTCTTTCCTAAAAAAAATTTCCCCTTTCTCTTCTCTCTTGTCAACCTAAACTATGACATTCAAGGAAAACAGATTTTTTTTCCCCATCTCCCTGGACTGGATGTTGAAAAACTCCTTTTAATTCATGTGTAGGGTAGGAGCTACCCTACTAAGGACTCAAGAGAAGAAGTAAATTAAAGAAAAAATCATGTAAAATGAGATGGTTGGACTAGTTAATCCAACATCTATCAGAGTTAGTGTGTTTTAGCAGAAGGAAAGAAGAGTCAAAAGAGTCCAGATTCAAATCATGGCTCTGCTACTATTTACATTTACCTATTTACATTTTCTGGGCCTCCGTTTTTCTCGTCTTTAAAATGAGAAGGCTGGACTACCTGGTGTGATGGAAGAAGCTTCCATCTAGAGATGTCCAGTTGAGTAAGCATGGTGATAACTGATATTATCTAGCCAGACTGTCCAAAATCCCTTCTGTTTAACTTCTCTCTGATTTCTTCTTCCCCGATTAGGGGTTGGTTTGGGAAATAGGACAGAATGAGTGCTTAGCGTAATGATAAGCACTCTTAGGTTTAGTACATTTCTTTATGCAACAGACATTCTGGCTTCACTTCTCTCTCTTTAGGAAAGGAAATGGGGGGAGAGAAGGAGGAAGAAGGAAATCCATTTTTCCTTCAATGGAGGGGTATTAAAGAGTTTTGGGAAATGAAATCAATCACTTGACTTCTCACTGTCTCTTAAGACTAGGAGTTACAGATGAATGACTGGTCTAAATCTGTGGCAGGAGTTTCTATACTGGAAATTTCCACACTGGTGAAATCACAGTTCTAGACCGAAAAGTATGATGCCCAGTTATAAAACCTTTTGGAAGAGTTTGGTCTTGATCCAGTAAGGAGCTATTGAAGTTTTTTGAGTAGGGACATGCCATGATGCAAATATTATTTTAAAAACATTAATCTATGCATGTGTATAACTGTTAGATTGCTTACAGTCTCAGGGAAGGAAGGGGGAAGAGAAGGGTAGAATCTGGAACTCAAAACTTAAAAAAACACAAATGTTTAAAAAATGGGGAAAAATAAAATATTATTTTAAAAAAGATTATAGACTGGATTAGAGGTATGTGAGATTGGCATCATCATGACCAAAACAGGTGAGTAAGGGGTGATGAGGGCTGGCACTAGAAGGATGTTAACTCCTGGAGGACTTGACATTTTATTTTGGTACATCTGATGCTTAGAACAGTATCTTGTGTGCCATAGCTGATTAGTAAATGTTTGCTTCTTTTCTCTACTTGGATTCGGGTGAGTATAGTGGGAATGATGAGGTAGGAATGGATACAAGGAATATGGATACCTTTAGGGAAAAAAATAGCTGTCATTTCAATTCAATTCCAAGTCCAAATATTTATTAAACATTTATTTTGTGCCAGGCACTATGATAAGCAAAGAGAATACAAATATAAACTGAGATAATCTCTGCCACCAAGAGCTTACATTCTAATGGAGAAGACAGTGCATTAAAGGGAACTGAAAAAGGCAGAGGAGGGAGATGAAAGTAGCCTGCGAGGAGGAAAGGAAGGAATCGAGCATTTATTAAGCACCTACTATGTCAGACTCTATGCTAAGCACTTTACAATATCTCATTTGTTCCTTACAACCACTCTGGGAAGAAGGTGAAACTGAGGCAGACAAGTTAAGTGACATGCCCAGGCTCATGCAGCTAGTAAGTATCTGAGGTCAAATTTGAACTCACGTCTTCCTTTCTCCAGCTCCAGTGTTCTAGCCTCTGTACCACTTAGTTGGTGAGGGAAGTTTGGAGAGACAAGAGTCTGCTCTGGAGAGCAATGAAGGCATGGGGTGACTTGGGTGTCCCTGAAATTGTAGTTATGGGAACTACCAGCTAGTCATAGGGAGAGACTGCAGGGTCAAGTTGTGAAGTTCATGGATAGAGTGAATTTCCATGGTGAAGCTTCTTTGGTGTGGTAGAGAAGGGCAACTGAGAGAATGAAACACATAGAGGGATTTTTCTCAGTTTTCTCTCCTCTACCCTGTAAGACTCCTCCTTTGTGGCAAAGGGGAAAAAAGTTTAAGTAAATCTACTTGATAAAGTGACTGTTTGTCAGCATGCTCAACATTCGGCATTTGAAACTCATCATTTGTTCTCTGGAATAAAATTGGTTTTGACCTGAGATCGATTGCCTTTCAGCGTAGTTTTCATTTACATTCTTGTAGTCTGGATATATTGTTAGCTTTGCTCTGCAACAGTTCACACCAGTCTTCCCATGTTTCTCTGAATTCCTCATATTCATCTTTGTAATGCAACAGTATTTTATTATGTGAATATCCTACCCTTTATTTAGATGATCTCCAATAGATGGGCTCCCATTTTCCTAGTTTATTTGGGTACTATACAAAAGAGACATTAAGAGGAATTTAGAGAACATTTTGCTTGGCTGGATATAAGAAATGTAGGAAAGAGCTGTTAAAGATGACTCTCAGGTTTGGGTGATCAAAAAACTGGTACTATTAATAGAAACAACGAAGTGGACAGGGGGAGAGAATGAGCTTGGCTTGGCATGTATTGTATTTGAGTTGAAAAGACATTCAAGTGAAAATGTCTAATAGACAGATGGAGATACAGTCCTGGAGCTCAGGGGAGAGGACAAGGATGGAGATACAGATTTGGCAGCCAAATTAAGAACAGATAAGATATTTGAGTGAGAGAATAGAGTTTGAGAGATTCAGAATGTCAAGGACTAAAACTTCAGTGCATACTCGTGTGGAAGACTAGAGAGTGATATGAGCACAGATATGATCAGTGGAAACCTCAGATAGTGTACTGTCATGAAAGCTATAGGAGGAGAGAGTTTTAATTGGCCACAGAGAGTTATGCACTGTGGAAGTGAAAGAGAATGAGAACAGAAAAAAATTCTGGCTGTGGCAAGAAGGAAGTTATTGGTTTCATTAGAGCAGTAGAGAGGGAATCTGGGGCTAGGGGTAAGGAAGGAGTTTGGGGGAAGATGTGAAAGTGGCTACATTGTAGACCTTTCTTTTTAAAAGTTTAGCAGTGAAAAGATGGGCAGAAATAAACTGCTAGAGTTCAACATGTTCCAAAACTGGTTTTCTTCATGACAGTAGTGGTGTTGTACCTCATTTGACAGCATGGGAAGAGCCAGTGGAAAGTATGAGATGAAAGATGATGGCAACCTGGGGGAAGGAGAAACAAAAAAATAAGTGATTATTCCTCAGGGATGAGGAAGAAATAGAATCACAGTGCAAGTGGAAAGGTTAACTTTTGAGGTCAGGGAGAAAGGATGAGATTATGGGTGAAGACAGGGTTTGTTGAGATTGAATCTACACTTTGTCATATAAAGCTGCTTACAACCTTAAGATAACTGGTTTCATACTTCTAGGGGCTTTCCTTGCTTCTCTTTTGTCTCCCTAGGTTATTAGAGTGTGTTCAATAAAGGTAACGATTATAGGCATATTCTTTATTCTAGAGTTTTAGGGAAGAAAGTAATCAGGATAATAAACATTCTCCCCCACAAGTCTAAAAAGATGCTCACAGCTGATGTTTGTCCTTCCTTCTCGAAGAGGACCATGATGCCATGGAAGGGAGGTGATGCCATGACATGCAAGTGAATCAGATTTAAGTGAGGGAGGGCTGTGCAAAATCACCAGCCTCACTTTGTCCTCAGGAGCCATTTGGGTCTTCCTTGAAAGTAAATGAAAAAAAAATTGTTAGCTGTCATATTAAGGAGAAAGCCTGGCATATGGAAAAGAGAATTAAAATTAAGAATTGGGTTTAAGTTTTGGCTTTTCCATTGTATGACCTTGGGAAACTTGGCTTAATCTCTCTAGTCTCATTTTCCTTCTCTTTAAAATAAGGGGTTGGACTAGATTGTCTCTTTCATCTCTTCTATGGATCCTTTTTTATTCATCATTTTTTAGATAGTGATTTAATGTCCAGACTTTTTAAGGAGTTGGGCAATTTCAACTCTATAGGGTATTTGAGGAATACTTTGAAAGACAGTTCACAGTGAGTTCTTCAAAAACATTCCTTTCTTGTTATCATCCCACAGGAAAACTGATAATGAAAAACACAGAAAACATAGTTGTAATGTTATTTTGAAGGTACATTAGATAAATATGTTGACTGAGATTAACAAATCCATAACAAAATCTTTGTTCTGTCTGTTTATATACCTTGAAAAATATGAAAAATACATATGTATTTACATATGTAAAATATGAAAAATAAAGTTTCCAACTTAAAAATAGATCATTAAATTGGTAAGGTATTTACCTGCCTTTTATTTTCCTTTCCGCTTTGAAGATGTCTCAGACACAATCAGATTACATAATATTCCTTGTGTGTTTTTGGCAGGAGGTCTGTTGAACTTGCATGGGCTCATGTTGATGTTGATGTTGGGTTTTTAGAGTGCTTTGGGGGATGGAGCTTGTGGAAAGAAAATATTGTACAAATAGCAAGCCTGAAGTCAATGAACATAATTTCTACCATAAATACATATACACACACAACTTGTTTCAAAAGAGAAGTCAGCATTATCTTTGAAATTCTATTACTGTTACATAGAACTTTTATTGACTATTTTTTTATGTTGGCCGGGCCAGTTTCAAGTACTTTATGAGAAACAATTGAAGATGCTGGAATCAGTGTTGGCATAATGCTGTTTACTCTGAAACAACATGCACACATATATACATGTTTTCATCATAACAAATTACATTTAAAAAATGCACAATAAGAGACATTTTGGGATGTCCCAATTACGCTTGGTATATTGGTCTCTGTGTAGTTCTAATTTGTTGGAGATCCTTTATTTAACTCCATTCTTATCTGTTCCAGGAAGGATATCCTAAGTATCAGAGGGTGTTCTTTTTCCCATCTCTCCAGTTGGAAAATACCCCTTCTGTCTCTTTTAGGCTTTTTAGTTAGTACTAATTCCCCTTTCTTCTTTTTTTATATTACATTCTTTTTAAAAATTAAATTAAAATAAAAACAAATTTATTTTTAGAAGTATTTTAATTTGTGGAATAAAACAAATATTTCCATAATATAGCATAATGAAAAGATGATTGCACATGAAACTGCAGATCTAATATGGAGAACTTGCTAATCCTTTTAAATATACAACAAAGTTGTCATATCATTTTTTCTTCTCCCCTGCCCTAGACATGGCCACCATTCATCACAAATAGGTGTGTGTGTGTGTGTGTGTATGTATATGTGCGTGTGTAAAATTATTCTATGCATGCTTCTATTTATCAGTTCTCTGGATGCAGATAACATCTTTCTTCATATGTCCTTTATAGTTAATTTGGGTATTTATAATAAATTGTAATAGTGAGTATAATTTATAATAGTTAAAGTAACTTACCTCCTCAAATTTGTTCTTAAATTTATTCTTAAAATGTTACTGTTACTTTATACAATATTCCCTTGATTCTGCTCATTTTGCTGTCATTATTTCATGCAAATCTTTCCAATTTTTGTAAGATCACTGAGCTCACTTCTTTTAGCATAGTAATATTCCATCACAATCATACACCACAACTTGTTCTGCCATTTCTTAATTGATAGGCATCCCTGTAATTGCCAGTTCTTTGCCACCACAAAGAGGGCTGTTAGAAACATTTTAGAACATAGAAGTTCTTTTCCTTTTCCCCTAGTTATCTTTGGAAATAGAATGAACCTTGACCATCCAGGTGATTTTGTTGAGTCAGTCTAGTGATAAATATCTCAAAATTCTGTAGGAAGCCTTGAAATTTTCAAAGCTGAACTGGAGAAACTATAAAACAATTGCTTGTTTGCTGATTTTAGAAAGATAAGTCATAGAGCTTTAGATTTAGTTGCTTTAATTAGGTTCCTTGTCTTTTATTTTCACTTGGCCCCATAGGTAGGAAGACCAACACATCTTCCATTAAGACCTTTTTCAGTTGCCATAAAATGTAGCCACCTTGTCAATGATTACCTACCAATCTCCTTCACTTTTCCCCTCTCTGTTCTCTCACCTTTTGTCACTTTTGGGTTTTCGTCTTGAATCAGTCTCCCCTAAGTGGGAGGGATCAATTGGGGGAAAAGCTTTTGTAGTACAAAGGCAAAAATACACTTGGTCTGTTCCATCTGTTTAGGTTAACAAAGGTAGTGGAAACTTTTTACCTTGCTATTTACTGATTGTTGATAGCTCTGGTAACAGAACTATTATAGTTTAAGAAGGCCCATAGTAAGTTGAGAGAGCACAAGCCTAGGAGGTAGTAGATAGCTTTTAGTGATGTATCAGTGGATATCTCCGCTAAGATATTGAGGATTTATATCTACCCTTTAAATTTTTTTTTTGTCTAGTATGTGACCTAAGTATTACTAATATGTTTTTTAAAATTATTGAGTGTAAAATTTCCAGACTTTGGTAGAAAGTACTGAAATATATTTCTATCTAAATATAACACCTTTCGAGGGGAAACTTCACTAGGATTAGGCTGTACTTGGCTTTTCTGCATTTTCTTTTTTGTAAGTGGTAACAGGGTGTTCCTGAAGTCTTAGTGAAGTTCATAACTTTAATTGCTTAAAACTGCACTAAGATTTTTGGAACACCCTGTATAAGTAGTCCCTACAGATAAAGAACCCTATAGGTACCTTTGCTACTACTTCAGAATGAACAGAGGAGATCCAGACCCTATAGCTTATGCTTGAAATTGACGGAAATTTTCACTAACTAAAGATGCATTTTAACAAACAAGAGTGCCCTGTCTTTGAAAAACAAAACCAGAAAACTCAAATGCTTCTAAAAGGAGCCTACTAGTGATTTTCATATTATGATGAACTCAGTAAAGTATATTTATGAGTAGTATACACTGAGGAGTATATCAATTACTTAGAGGGAATAGATGTTTTGGTTAGGCAGAGAGAGTTGTTAATTTTGTGGCATAGGCTACGTATTTGGGAGTAACAGTCAAGTAGACGTAGATATGGGGATTCTAAGAGGGGGTATGTTGGAGACCAGGTCACTAGAAAGGGTTCAAAGAGGAGATGAACGTATTCCACTTTTTAAAAAACTATGTAAATAGAAGCCATTATTGTCATCGAACACAACAAAATCAGACCTACAAAGGAGAAGATCAAGGAGTCATGTTGTGGGGAGGATGGAGGAAAGACAGTTGAAATCAGTGACAACTTTTTAAAAAATTACTGATGACCTGCTTCTAGGACTTAGATGTCGATATGGAGAAGCATAATGCTTTATAAATTAACATATGCTTTTGTGGGCTTGCTTGGGAACCTAGCCACCATGTATAAAATTTCTATGGGAAAATAAATTTTAAGTTCAAACAGATGACTTAAAACATACCTTAGGAATACAGCCCATTTTGCAAGTTGTACACTGCCTATAAATACTTAGGGTATGTATAGTCTTTTGTGACAAAAATTATGTAGTGAGAGAGAACTATCCAGAAAAGCTGAAGAGCTCTAACAAATACATTATGGACCTGCTGTTTATATGCTACATTGAGGGTGTCCCTTATGAGATATATTAATGAATTCCTTTGAGCTTATAATTTCAAAACTGCGTACGTTTATGCTTTGGTTGCCCACAATACAATGCATTGGACCATAAAAATACATAAATAGATATGGCACAAAAAGTTATCTAGAATGTTAGTCACAAATGAGATTTCCTTTGAATCAGCCATGTGTTGTACACTTGGCTTTTTCATTTGGCTATCAGCAGGTAGCGTGTTTGAATATTTGGTTTTCTCACTGTCATTGCTAGATCCATTGGACTATTTTCAGTTTAGTCTCCCCTCTCCCTTGTAATTATATTGAAGGCTTAATAGAGTGTCACTGTTAACCCTCTAGCTTCTAGCTGTTCACAGAGTGAACACTCAGTAATTGAATTGGTTTTCAAGTCTGGACCTGTTGGATGAGAAAGAAAAGAAAGAAGTATCTGTTTTGTTCTAAAGGTGGGACCCTTTTACAGCTTGTCCAGAAGCAGTGGGGACTTTCCAGGCATGTCACCTGATGGTTGGAAGATGTGACTGCATTCTTTTCTGATTGGAGAAGATGGCATTTTGGTCGATGGGATTACTACTTGGCAGTATGGTATCCTGAAAAAGCACTAGATTTTGAGTGAGATGGCCTGGGTCTGAATCTGTGCTGTGCTATTTCCATTTGTGATTTAGGTTTACAGTAAGTGAGGGGCTTGGGCTGGGTACCCAACATGAAAACCTTTATAATTCTTTACTAACTCTGGCTTTGTTAAAATTTGAAAAATGCATTTCAGAGGAAACTTCCCTGACTGGCCTACTTTCTCGTCTTACAGTCAGTAAAGAGTCTCTTTCATTCAACTACTTGTGTGAAATGTTTCTGTGGTAATAATAAGCCACAACCTCCTTCCCATGCCTATCTTCATTGCCCTTTCACACACCTGAGATTTGGGTGCATCAGAGATCATGGTGGTCCATGATTCCATGTAGCATCTTTCGAAAAACATTGGAGTTAAAAGGATTATGTCTTTGCACCATGAAGCAACTTGGGACCGTTGCTAGGTCAGACCACATTAGAAGTGTTGGGTTCAGTTGTGGGCACCATAGTTAGCAGAATCATTGATTAATTGGAAGGTATCCAGAGAAGGGTGACTAGGATGGTGAAGGACCTTGATTATGCCACTTAAGGACTATTTGGAAGAAGTTGGGTTGTTTAACCTGGAAAAAGGAAGACTTTAGAGGAATGTGATGAATGAAAATTTTCAAGTATTTTAAGGACTTTTGTGGAAGAGATACTAGAGTTATTCTTGTTGGCCTCAGAGGACAGGACTGGTAGCAGTTGGGTAGAAGATGTAAAGAAGTATACTTCTGCTCAGTGTAAGGTAACACTTACTAAAAATGAGAGCTAGACAAAGTGTTTTGGACTACCTCAGGAGGGAGTGGGTTTCCCCTTACTAAAGATGTTCAAGCAGACTGAATGACCACTTGTCTGGTATGTTGTAAGGGGATTTTTGCTCAGGAATGAACTCAGTGGCTTCTGAGGGCTGGTCCAACCCATGAGATTTTGTGACTCTGAAAACATTGCCTGGACTGATAGAGCTTTGTGGAATGATGTGTTTTGAGGAAATAATGGTGGGAACTTGGTTCATTAACATTCAAATTCTTGGCCTTTTCTAGTCTTTTTTTTTTTTTTAAAGACAAATCTCATCAACTTTTGAAAGATGATGACAAGGTTGATGCCTAGGAAATAATGAGAATCCAGCGCCTTAAAATATTTTTGAAAGAGATCAACTTTGCATTAATAAGCATTAGTCAGATGCTTTAAATTTTTAAAAATATATTTCCTACATTCAAGACACATATCCTAGGGTCTTTCCTAAAATGAGCTTGGTGTGTGAATGCACAATATTAGGGGAAATTTGGATGTGACTCCATGTTCTGCTGGGTATGATATGTCACATGCTACTTTTAGACTGTGGCAGGAGCTACACATAAAACTCTACTCCAAGAATAGGGTAAAAAACTTACTTTTCTAGTAAATTGAGAATTTCTTTCATTGTGACCCTTACTTTCACTTTTGCAGATCTGCATGTAAGTAGTTGTGAGGCTTTCATACTGAGGATTTAAGTTGCATGTCATTTATCTTCATCCTTTTACTCAGGCTCTCTTTTACAAAGCTAAAAAATGAACGCAAGTGATGGTGGGGTTGTGAGGAGGGTCTGGGTGTTGAAGGTTCAAGTAGATTAATAAGGTGTGGGTTCTGAGACCAGGAAGTACTGAGCATTAGTCCCTCAGGTGCTCTAGTGTCTCAGAAAACCCAGAAGGCAAGATAGATGGATGATTGTCAATTGTTTAAGCTTTAATTGTTTACAAGTTAGACTTGGTATTTAAAATATGACCAGACTATTTTTACTGTTTTTGTTTGTGTTCTTGGTGAATCACTATGGTGATTGTCAAATCAATATCATTCCTGACTTCCTGTTGATCCTAAAACAGTTGTGAAAACAGAAGACCCAGGCTTAGGGTTTCTGGCAGTGTCAAGAACTTAGGCATCAGAGTTAGCACAACTGTTTTAATGCTTTTTAGCACTTCTGGTTTGCATAGGGCTAAGCTCTTTAGGATTCTTGAAAACCCTTTTCTGTTCTGGAAACTGTTTACCGGAAAAGATGTAGAGCTGGAGAGGACTCTGGAAATTATCTACTGAGTCCAACCCCTCACATTTTACAGATAAGGAAACTGAGATTCAGAGAAGTTGTCTTTTAATTTAAAATCCACTGCCTCAAATGTAGAGAAATCAGGTAGTGATCTTGAAGAAAAGTGGTAAATCTAAAAATTGTACTTTATTTTTATTTTATTTTCGGTTTTCAAATAGAAAACCTATTGTACCTATAGAGAAAGTCCCAAGCATTATTAGCTTATCAGCTTATTACTATTTACAATAGAAAACACATATAGGGAAAGTCTCAAAAGTGTTAGCTTACTGGAACCATAGAAAAGCGTTTAAAGAGACAAGGGGAGTGTTGTCAGAGTTAAATGTGTATGTGACCAATGAAAATTTTGCAATTCAAATAGAATTTTTTGCCTCTAGTACTTTTGATAATCATTTGCAAAGCTGGTACAATAACTGAATTATAGGATGAGCACCCCGGCATACTTTTCTGTCTGTCTGTCTGTCTCCTCAGCTCTCCCCACCCCCCTACCTCAATTACACAGTTTGTATTTTCACTGGAAGAGTGTAAACTACATTTGTGAAGAAGTAAACCAGTGGGATCTTTCCTTGCCACGCCTTACTCTGAATTGAAGACTAGTTCACCACTTCTCCCTTCTCTTTGTTAGATGGTTGCCCCTGCGGTACCATGCATGTGGCCTCATATGAATTCTTTGTGATGGTGCCAGCAGTGGGCACAAGGGGAGCTATACACTTGAGGTCCACCAGTGTAGGATGCATGAGTGACTTGCCAAGCCACCATGCTGCCTTTAAAAATTTCTTCCCTCCCTATTTCTTTCCTTTTCCCTCCCTCGTCAATTCTTTCTTTTACTTGTCCAAATCTTTTACACATCTACTTTCCCTTTAGTCCCTTATTTTGACTGACTTTCTGGCATTCTCTTTCCTTTTTTTTTTTGTTTTCATTTGTATATTCCATCCTACTGATCATTGTTTTCTGTCCTTGATTGAATATATGTGGTGGATTGTGTTCTTCATTTTTTTTTAGAACTTAAGAGACAATTCTAATGGAGGCTTATAAATGTAGATATCTACTAATAGCTTTTCAGGGAAAGCCCCATTAAGTATGTCTGTAAAGCAAAATTTTCCTCCTATTAGATTATGTTTTCTCTTTGATTTCCACTGTGAAACATATGCTGTGGTCCAGTGGTAAAAACAGTAAGTACATTAAATGAAACACTTTCGTGATAATTTTAAAATGTAGTTTAAAGGAGGGTAATGAGTGGGAGCCAGTGGGTTGTTGTGAGTAAATCTATAGAGCATAGAGTAGACCAGCTTGGGACAGCATACCTGGGAAGAGAAGTCGGGCAAAGAATTCCGTTGTCCAGAAACAGCCAGGTTATCTGATGAAGGAGATAGAGATTACTCTCTAGGGTGGTGAGAAGGACTGCTTTGCCTGGTGGGAGTAATATTGTCCTACCCAGCAGACAGTGGCATAAGCAGAAAAAACCTCTTTACCTGAATTATAGGGACACTTGCATGTTTATTTGTTTTTTGTTTTTCCAAATACACTAAACCAAAGGAAACTATCCAAAGAAAGCAGAACTGGGAAAGTAGATCTGACATTGTAGGGTCTAAGTAGACAATTGTATATAAGAGAAGGTTTTGATGTCATGTATGATACTCATACAAGCAAAATTTAAGTGTCTAAACATAAAATGTCCTGAAATTAGATACAAAGGGATAAAAAGATATACCAGAAGTGATTGGTTACTGAAGGAATTTGCAATCTGGTTGAAGAGATAAATTATGTGTACATTAACCAGACAGCTGATAAATACTAAGCTGTTCAGTGTAAGGAGAAATCAGTTTTGCCTGGGGCTATTAGGGACAGGTCATTGGAGGAGTTGAGATTTGACCTTGTCTCAGCTGAGGAATGTCTTCATCTGGAGCATGTTACAAAGGGGAAAGAACTGCATGAGTAGTGACTTGGAATGGTTATGGCAAGACAAGTAATGTAGAGGAGTGGGGACAGAAAAGGCTGGAAATGTAGGTTTGAAGCAAATCCTGAGGTTATTTGCATGTCAGGCCAAGGAATTTTGATTTAATCTTATAAACCAGCAGTCTCCAAAGGTGTGTATAATTAGCCAGTTGGAGGGAAGATGAGTTGGATTACATGGTCTGTACAATGACCAGCCAGTTTTGGGGTTTATTTCTAATACAATCATGTCTTCTCTTATTTTTTTCTTTATTTCTCTACTGCGCCCTTCCCTCCACCTTGAGAGCTCTCAACTACCTCCCTTTGGGTCCCAAGGCAGTTAGAACTTAACTATTACCTGGCATCCATAGCAGCAACTCTACTGGTGGCCCAGTTTACCTCCTGATTTTAGCAGATACCCTAGGGGGAGGGAGGTCCCCATGCGGCTGTGCAGTGTGACCAGGGCATAAGAGCCTTACTGTCCTTCTTTTCACTTTGGGTGGGACAGAATGAGTTGGGTTGTGATCTGCATTTTAGATCTCCTTGCATTATCTTTCTCCCCAAACTGGTGGTCTTCCAAAGTTTTCTATTACTGTCCAGGGCATCACCATCTTTCCAGTCATCCTGGTTCACAAACCTCTATGCCTCCTAATTCTTTCTCATCCCACACATCCAGTCAGTTGCCACATCTTGTTTTCTACTTCCACAGCATTTCTCTCACATATGACTCCTGTTGACTCACACAGCCTCTGCCCTAGTTCAGCCCTGATCATTTCTTGCCTAGACTGTTGCAGAAACCTCCTAATTAGCTTCTTTGCCTCAAGCCTCTTATCTCTTTCCTAAATTTCATGTCTGACCATGCTGCTGCCCTATTCGATAAACTCTAGTGACACTCTGTGGTCTAGGACCAAATATTTCATTTTTATCCTATTCTTTTAAAATGTTTATTTTTATGAGAGTTTTATCATGTGCACAATTATTAGTAAAGTAATATTATTTAGTTGCTTTTCAGTTGTGTACAACTCTCCTTGACCTCTTTTGGTGTGTTCTTGACAAAGATCCTGGAGTGGTTTTCCATTTCCTTGTCCATCTCATTTTACGGATGAGGAAACTGAGTCCAATAGGGGTAAGTGACTTGCCCAGGGTCACAGTGAGTCTTCCTGACTCCAAGCCAGGCACTCTATTTACTGTGCCACCTAACTTCCTCTGTTTACACAGCTAACAAATGTTAGGCATTTGAACACAGGCCTTTCTTTACTCAAAGTCCAGAATTGCTCTCCATTGTGTTAAAGCTTACCTCTTGTGCTGTGACTCAATTGTCCATTTTTCTAAATTCATTTTTTAAGTCATTTTATTTTCAGTTTTGTACAGTCCCTTCCATATGTCTTAGATTTTTTTTCCCCTCCCTCTTCATTCTCTCCTCTGGACAGCATGCAATTTTATATAGGTTCTACACATACATTCCTATTAAATACATTTTCACCTTAGTCATGTTGCATAGAAGAATGAAAATGAATGGGAGAAACCATAAAACAAAGCATAACACATGAGAAAATGCTCTGCTTCATTCTATGATCCAATTCCACAGTTCTTTCTCTGGATGTGTAAGGTGTTTTGCCTCGAGTCCATTGGGGATTTTTTAGGTCCTTACATTGCTGTGAAGGATTAAGTCTACCAGAAAACTTCTTCATAGACTGCAGTTGTTGCTGTGTACAAAGTTCTCCTGTTTCTGCTCCTTTCTCTCAGCATCAGTTCAAATAAGTCTTTCCAGGCCTCTCTGAAGTCTTCCTGTGCATCATTTCTTGTAGCGCAATAGTATTTCATTACATTCATAAACCACAACTTGTTCAGCCATTCCCCAATTGATGGGTATCACCTTGATTTCCAGTTTTTGGCCACCACAAAGAGAGCTGCTGTAAATATTTTTATGCATGTGGGACTCTTTCCCATTTTTATGATCTCTTGGGAATACAGTCCTAGAAGCGATATTGCTGGGTCAAAGGGTATGCACATTTTTGTAGCCCTTTGGCCATAGTTCCAAATTGCTCTCCAGAATGGTTGGATCAGCTCACAGCTCCACCAGCAATGAATTAATGTTCCAGCTCTCCCACATCTTCTCCAACATTTATCATCTTCCTGTTTTGTCATGTTAGCCAGTCTGATAGGTGTGATGCGGTACTTGATCTGCATCTCTCTAATCAATAGTGATTTAGAGCATTTTTTCATATGATTATAGATAGCTTTAATTTCTTCCTCTGAAGACTGCCTATTCATATCCTTCGATCATTTATTAACTGGGGAATGACTTGTATTCTTGTAAATTTGACTCAGTTCTCTATATATTTTAGAAATGAGGCTTTTATCACAGATACCAGTTGCAAAAATTCTTTTCCAGTTTCCTGCTTCCCTTCTAATCTTGGTTGCACAGTGTTTGTTTATACAAAAACTTTTCAATGTAATGTAATCAGAATTATCCATTTTTGCACTTCATAATGTTCTCTATCTCTTGTTTGGTCAAAAATTTCTCCATTCTCCATAAATGTGACAAATACACTATTCCTTGCTCCCCTAATTTGTTTATAGTATCAGTCTTTATACCTAGATCATGTGTCCATTTGGACTTTATTCTTGTGTATGGTGTCAGGCATTTCTGAATTCATTTTTTCAGTTATTGTATAATAGCTGACTTTTAGATTGTGTTTAATGACTTACCTAGGTGCTACGTGTAACAGAGATGTCAAACTCTTTGCCACAACACTCCTAAGTGCTCCTGAACCAGATTAAAATGTAGTTGAAAAATATGTGATGAAATAAAAATACAATAGAATATAGATAGTGTTAATATGTGGTCTTTTAAGTCAAAGTGCAGCCTGCAGGGATTCTTATGTACTGTTCAGTGCCCCAGGATCCAGTGAGGGATGCTGTTTTGGAGATGATGCATGGGGGAGGGATAGGCAATCCTTAATCCAGGACCAAAGTGTCCCTATTCCCAATATATCCCAGGCATATTATCTCCACTCTTCTCTACAGTTTTAAGACAGTGATAACAAAAATATGCATAATTTACTAGGCATGGATTCAGTTTTGTTAGATACAGAGTTTGGAATCAATAGAAAGCAAAATAAAAATCTAAATGCTTGCTTATAGGTTTTCTATAACTTTAAAAGTAATTGTAATTAAAATAAAGTACCTGGACCAAATCTTTCTTCATTTCACTCCTCTCTGTGTTTCTTTTCCCAGTTTGAGATGTCTAAACCTGCATTATGACTTGCTTGATCTGTCTGTAAAGGGGGATATGTTTGGGTTATATATTTAGAGATATGTATCCATCCATGAGAACTTCATGGAAAAATTTTGCAAAAGCCAGTACTTTTTTTGGTGTTGCATTTGTTAAGGTTTTGGGGATGGGAAGCAGTGTTTCCTATTGTGCTGAAATTGTTTTTTTGGACAGGAGACAGTGCGTGGGCACATTTTTTTCCCTGACCTGCTAAATTAAATCTTACTCTGTTTCTGTGACAGACATTTGTTTGATTTCCTTAGAACATGAACATTTCATCCTTTTCACTGCTTTCAATGTGATAAAAGATGCTAAAAAAAGGCTTTTTTTTTTTTTTTACTATTGACAACAAAGATAAAATTTGGTAGTAGTCATTAATAAAATGTCTTTGAAAATGTTGATACTTTTAAAAACTTTAATCCAAGAAGTAGACCTTTCATTTTCTTCAGACTCAGCAAACTTAGATTCAGTGGTAAAAGCTAAAATGACTTGCTATTTTTTTCTTAAATAGCAGAATGTTCTGAGCAGCAGAATGATTTTTTTTTCTGCTCAATGTTGAGAAAGAAATGTTACTGGAACAGAACATTTTAACATGTTCTGTATATAGATCTTCATGACAAATTTTTCAAGCAATATTCTTTGTCTCTTATTCTTGCAGTCCCTTTGGGACACACTTGGGGTCTGCTTTCCATTCCAAGGTCTCTAATTGAATAGTGTGGTTAAGTTGAAGAGGACTTCAAAGGCACCTGAGTAGGAATTCCTTCTGTGATAATATCAACAAATGATCATCAGGTGTCTACTGAAGGTCTTTCAGTGATGGGGAACTCACTACTTGTAGAGGTAGCCCATTCTAGTTATCTTGTAATTGTTAGGATTACTTACCTTATATTAAGCTGATGTCTCCTATCTGCAATTGAAGGGGGAAGGTGCTTGCTGTTGGGGGGAGGGGGAGGGAGAGAGGTAAGTTAGAAGCTGTATTTGTATTGGTGTTAGGAGAAAATCCCCAGGATTTGCGGGGTTTTGTAGTTAATTCTCTCCCCTGCACTCTTCTCCTAGCCACAGCTTTCTTAAGATTGAGAAAATAATGCAAAATACTTAAGATTTCTGAAATTCCTGGTCTTGTGTTGAATAAAAGCGCCTAGGTTCCAAGCCTGTCTCAGCATCAGCTGCTTCCCATTTTCTCATTCATTACTTCCCAAATTTTAATGCATTTCATAGGCTTCCTCTTCTCTTCTCCACCCACCCCTCCCCTACCAGTAAAGGCAGCCATTGAAACCTATCTGTCTGTAGAGATCTGCTTCATAATGTAAGATTCCAGAAACACTACTTCCTCCTCTTGGACTTTTCATGTATAGAGGGCAGGTTCACAAGTTCAGGCACTTGTGTGGGAGATTTCAAAGGAATTCTGGAGGAAATGTTTTGCTTTTGATATCCTGAAGAAAGAACCTTATTATGAGTTGAGAAGGGAATGGATTACTCTGTGGGCCAAACTTCTTTCATTCATTTCAGATTATTCTTAGTGTTTTATGTACATAGATAGGCACATATACACACTGTATTTATCTTTTTGTATAGTGTATGTCTCTAGATGGGTGCCAATACCTTCATTAGTATACTAAGGAATTTTGAGTCATTTATTGTTCCCTTTTCCTCAATGCCCAGTGTTCTCTTAAAATAAAAAATTCTTTACCTCGAAATTACAGTTTAGGTTAAAAAAGCTTTTTTTTTTTTTTTTTTGAAAATGGTGTGAAAATATATTGGTTCTTATTCCGGCATGATTAAAAATATAGGAAAGAGAGAATTTCCCAAGTAATAAAAAAAATAACAGAAAACAACTATATTAACTAAGATTATGGGATATAAGACCAGTCTGTGTAAAATTATATACCCACTGGGAAGTGTCTGTAAACTCTGGTCCTGGAAATGACAGCCTTCATATTTGAAAGCTCAGGTTTAGTTTAGTACAAAAGTTAGATTCTCTGAAAGTCTTTGGAGTCTTTTCTCTTTGGTAATAAGCCTTTTGTGGCTAAAGTAATTGTGGTATACTAGTTTTGATCCCAGAGCTCTTTGGTCTGTGGTTATCTGATTCCCGCCACCCCCCTTTTCCTCCCCATCTCTTCAAATCAGTCGCCAGAAGTTGAAGTTCACTTATCTTATGATGCCCACTCAGAGACATTTGGTTAGGAAAGCAAGGGGGAAGGAACACTCCCCATTACCACCACTGAAATACCTTATATGTCCTATTGTCTTCACTGTTCAATGACTTAATTGGAGCAACTGGATTTGTAGTATGAGCTGGTAATGCCTTAATATGGTGTTTCTTTGCTTTCTTGTTTTTTCTGCGCATTTAATTTGTAAGGGACCTTTAGAGGGCTTGTAGCTTATTATCACAGTTCTTGTGGTTTTTTATGGTACAGGAACTGTGCTTACTAGTTGATTAATACTTATGGCAGGGGACATGAGAACAGCATCATTTCTGATGTGCCAACTTCTAATATCCTCTGTAAATGCCATAGAAAAATTAGAGTTTTATTAAATTGTTTGACAGTTCCACTGTTGTTATAGCATGTTCCATTCAGTGGGTTGGCTGGGTATTACTGCATGAAGAGCAGAAATTATTTTCTAATTTTATTCTGGTGTTTAGTTTAATCTGAGTTCCTGAATTTTTAGATTGTATTTAAAAAGCTGGAAGGTTTTACAGAGGACCCTGACAGTGGGTTTCTATGCTGTATAAATGCACACACAAAACCACCTTTCCCATTTAACTTTATATTGGCTTTTAGCTAATGAATGTGATTTGTAGGACTAAACTCCTAGGTCACAGGATGACCGTTGATTGAAGTAAAGGAATAGATTCCCTAGTTGTTTTAATTCTTCTATTTATAAGAATGACTTCTGGGAGACCTTATAGTAGTTCAGAAATCCTAGAGACTCTAAATTAGAGGACAAGGTTGTATACCCCATCCATTCTCCAAATTTACTCTGTGTGTATGTATATTTATGTATGTTTGTAGATGTCTTTCTTAAAATATGAGCTTAATCAGCAGCTATAGATGATACTGATATTTTAACTACTAAGTGGGATATGTTGTCTTGGCTTTCTTAGCCCAGTGCCTTGTACATCATAGGTACTTAATAATTGCTTGTTGTATTGAGCTGAATTGCTCATAAATGACTCATTACAATGTACTTTATTTTATTTGCAAGAAAAACAGAGACTTATTGTTCTGAGTTTTCCATAGACTGTATTCTGAACATATGAGTAAGTTAAAGTTTTAATCTCTAAGAAAGACTAGGCAAAAGAGATGGTACAAGAGCCAAGCCTCAGCCATGAATCACTTCTACCATCCCCTGTCTTTGCCCCTACATACGCTGTGCTGAACAAAGTTGGAGAAAAATCACGAAATTGTGCTGACTGGTTCCACTACAGATTTATGTTATATCGCCTCTACTGGGCTTTCACTGTTGCAAGGCAATCCTTTTTCACCTCCTTGGATAGTTCTGTCCTGCTCACCACAAGAATTCTTTCAGACCCTTTCATCTGTCCTCAGGCCTCTCCCTCCCACCACCCTCTTATCTGCGAACCTTGCCTCACATTTCACTTAAAAATTGTGTTCTGTCAGTAGCTCCTCCTTCACCCCTGTCTCATATAATGAAGTTACCTCTCTCTTTGCCAAATGCCTCTCTATTTGCAAATGATCTCATTTCATCCCATTTTCTCCAGTGGATTGCCCCTGTTATCCCTACTTACTTTGCTGTTGCTGAATTATTTTGATTATGCCTGACTCTTTGTGACCCCATTTGGGTGCTTTGCCATTTCCTTCTTCAGCTCATCTTTACAGATGAGCAAACTGAGGCAAACAAAGTTAAAGTGACTTGCCCAGGGTCACACAACTAGTAAATGTCTGAAACTGGATTTGAACTCAGATTTTTGCAGCCCCAGAGCTGGCATTCTATGCCCTGCACCACCTAGCTGCTTCTCTTACTTATCTTCTGTCTTTTCCTGTCTATTTGCTACTTCCCTATCTCCTCTAAACATATTCTTAAATCCTTACTTGAATGAGTCTTCCCTACCAGCTATCAAACTATACTTTTCCTCCTTTTATTACTAAATTCCTTGAGAAGGTCTTCAACAGTGGGTGCTTCTACTTCCTTCCTCCCACTTCTTAACTTTCTGCAGTCTGACTTCTGACCTTATTTTTCAAACAAATCTACTGTGTACAAAGTTATTAATTTTGTCTTTTCGGTGCCAAATCAAATGACATTTCTTACATCTTTGTTCTTCTTGCCTTCTTTGCAGCTTTTGACCCAATTAATCACTTCCTTCTCCTTGATAGTTTGTTCTCTCTGGGTTTTCACACTACTCTATTCTGCTGTTTCTTCTGCCTCTTCTTCCTCTATTTCTCCCTTCTCTTTTGATTGATGCTCACAGCAATTCCCATGGATTGAGTTATCATCTCTATTTTGGTGATTCTTAGATTTCCTCATCTAGCCCTAACTCTTCTGCTGAAGGATGTCCTTTCTCACCTCTTTGACTGCCTGTTCAATAACTCCCAACTAAATGAGATCATTTTTCTTTCCTCCCAGGTTCTCCCCTCTTCCTAACTCCCCTATTCTTGTTGAGAGTACTATCATATTTCCAGGCACCCTGTCTCAAAACCTAGATGTTCTTGTCCCATGGCAAATCACTATCAGGAACAAGACTTGCATCTTCATGACTTTAAAGCTGGCCCTCTGCCTATTATACCACAATGTTTCTCATCTATCTGACTGTCTAAGTCATCTTATGGGATCTTAAATCCCCAAAACGGACCTTTGAAACTGTTTAGTTCAACAGCCTCATATTTAAAAATAAGAAAACTGAGGCTTAGACTAGGTAAGTGATTTGTCCAATGTCATGCAGATAGTAAGTGATACATCCAGAATTTGAACCCAGGCCCCTTGATTACAAACCTAGTGTTCTTTGTGCTATATTACACTGCCTTCAACCTCTGTGTCTACTGGTTGCTTGTTTACCTGTCTTCTTGGTCTGTTTCTCCATAATTCATTTATGTGTGTGTGTATATGTATACATATATATTACATTAATTTTTTAATTCTTCAGAGACTGTAGTGTCTCGTGACTTGTAGCCATACCACAACACTGATTATATTGGTATTTTAAAAATGGGTCCTTGTTTCCAAGAGAAACTTTTTATCATTAAGGGAACTTTGTAATTTCCTAAAGTCAAAACAGCCCAAAATTACAAAACAGCCCTTCTCTTTAATTCTAGACACAGCTCCTTGTAAATTAGTACTCTCCCTCCTAGATATACATACATAAGATCTATAGGTTGTCTACCTGACTGTCATAATCTGAGCAATAGACATTGTTTGTCTACCTGGGCTTTCCAGTATAGATGATCAGAACAAACTCTTTGGAGTGGTTGCACATCTTTTCCAAGATGGTCTGCAGTGTTCCAGGGATTGATCAATAAATATAATATATCCACAAATAGAATCTGTAGTTCAGCATTTTATAGGAAATAATTCTTTGACTTGAACCCTAACGTTTATCTTCTCTTTCTTAGTGGCAAATACCTTTGGCAAGCATATGAGCCTGTTTTACACCTTGCATGATGTTTTTGATCAGAGGGTCATTTTATAAGGTTATTTCGGTGTATCTTTCAAGAAATCTTTAATGATATTAATTTATAGATGGAAAATGCCTTATTGGAAAGAGAGTTTTTAAGGTGAAGTTTTGCTTTATTAAATCAAATTGTTTTTTATAATCCACCAGAAGTGAACATGATGGGATCATGTGTTTTCTGTATCTTTCAGCCAATTTTGTAATGGTAAAGATGTGGTTCATTTTTTAATATTGCTTGCCAAAAGTCATCTGTTCCCCAGTAATGCCCTTAACACAGTGTCGATGGGTCTCATAAAACTTTTAACACAGATGAGAAAGTAGGCATGTGGATTGGTCATTATTAATAAAGTCTGAAATTCCCCATCCCTCCACCTTTGGTACGTTGACATCCTTCAGGGATCTTGTGAATCGGTACTTGAGTATCCTCACATTTGTGTCACTTCTAGAATTTCTTCTACGTAAAGTTACTCAAATTTGACCCATTGCCCCATCTTTATTCTCTTTAGTGCCATTTCTGCATTTTTGATAAACACATTTGTGATGTTGGAGTCTAATTGTGATGGTTCTGTTGTCTCTGATGGTGAAAAAAGATTTATTACAAAAGTCTGCACTTTTTTTCCATTTTTTTCCTTTTGTAGTCCTTCTTCCATTGTCATCCTTGTTTTACTTTAGTTGGATTTCTCACCAAGTTTTCTATAAATTAGTGTTATTTTCCACTGTTTCTCTCAACTTTATGAGGTAATACTTCTCATAATTATCCATCACTCTTTTTTTGTAAGATTTTACAAATGAGTTTATATTCTAAACCACTATTGCTGCTGGCTGCTATCACTCTCCATTTGGCAAGTCAAGTGTTTGTTGACTAAAGTGCTCTTTAGGCCCTTTTGTTCTCCTTGTTATGGCAATATATTTACATCAGTTAAATGCCTGTAAAAAAATTTAATCAGTGTTGATGTTATCTTCTTTGTTATCCATTTTTCATCATCGATAACTTTTTAAAGTAAATGAGGATTGAGTAATTTAAATTTTCTGCCATATCTTTTTCTCATTTTTCTTTCTCATACCTTTTTGCTAAATCTGATCTTGGGTCTCACAAGTCAGTAGTTTCACTGTGCACAAATTGTGGATTTAAAGGTAACTCCCACATCAATAATGAATCTCCACCTGTCAAAATATTTTCAATTTCATTTTTAATAGTGTTTGGTGTTCATGTCAAGCATCTGCTGATTCTGGTCTTATGATACAAAGGGAAGAGGCTTCCGTGTGGTCTACGTGTCTTTGGCCTCTTACATTCCATTTTTGTGACCCATACTTCTCAGTGTTCTCTCCTAATCCCAGCTTTGCAGTGAATGAAGTGAAGTCACCATTATCAATGTGTATCTTGATTTAATTCGGAGGGTCTTGTCAAGTTTTTCATAGGATTTCTTTGTTTTTTCACAGCTGATAGTGTTACCTAAGTTACAGGTTTTTCATGATGGTCTTTTCATTATGGTTTCACTTATGAGTTTGATATTGTGAAATAACCATATATAATATAATAAAAATAATATTTCTGTTTATCTTTGGACATGTGATAAAAACAGTTCTGCTAACTCCTTTCTTTGAAATGGTCATATGAACTATTTATGCCCAACCTGTGGTAGAGCCTTCTGACCTCATATTGTTATGATCAGCCATGGCCAGATGCATTACGAACTTGCTCCGACATCATGATATCATTTTGCTCCTCTTTGAGTACAAGGGCAAACAACAGACAACAAGGAGTACTTGTGATCTAGACTTCTATTTAGTGGCAGATTCTTTCTTTTGGTTTTGTTTAAAACAAGAATGTCAAGATTGACATGATTCACTTCTTCCATTAATATGTCTACTCATAGAAAATTAGACAAGGCTCTTACATTTAGAGTATCATTAGCTAGGTTATAGACAGATGAAAAATTGTGTGATTCTTACACCTTCTGCCCCCTTTTTGACCACTCTATGACCATCACTGCAAAAACAGAAAACTGCCACAAAGGACTATGGGCCTATTTTGTGTTTTTCTGTGTTTTATGTGTTGGTATGGCCAGCTTACTGGTGATGAACCTACCCATATATAGCTAGGCTGATCTTCAGAGAACACTTTTGATCTATTGCCAAGAACATACTTGAAGTCTTTCCAGCATGGTAGCACCTGCCAGACAGCTTATGTTATGCCAACATAACCTTCAAGAACCCAGGATCTTCTCCACCCCTTGACGAGACACAGAGTAGGACTTTAGTGGGGCCTACTCCTGCACATGTGTGTATCTATCTAAATATCTCTCTATAGTCATTGAGTTTAACAAACATCCTTCATTTTTTTTTGTTTGATTTGTGTTTTCTTCATTTTTGATGCACTGTGTCTTTGGAACTATAAAATTCACCATCTTAAAGTGTATCAGACTTTCTTATAGCAACAGTGTTACAATTGATGGTTGAATAGTTTATTAGAATGTCCACTGGGTCTGGAATCAGATGATCAGGTTTGGAATCCTGCCTTGAAGGTTACTTTCAGCAACCTTGGGCAAGTAAGTCATTTTTCTTTAGATCTTTACTGTACTCACCTGCAAAATGGGGAGGAGGTTGAAGCAGATATCTAAGGTACCTTCTTACTCTAAATTCTTTGATTCAGCAGGTTTTCATAGATAGGAATCACAATATGCACAAAATAGAATTGTAAACTTTAGTTGTTGAAAATAGAAAAAAATTTTGCTATAATTCATAGAATTTTAGAACTGGAATGGATTGTAGAAATTACCCTTCTCCACTCACTCATTTTAATCTTAACTCTTAACATAAAAAAGAGACTGAATTTTCCTCTCAATAGGAGATTTCTTTATCTGCCTTGCCTCCCCCATTTCTGTTTCCTTCTCTTTGTAGTTATATTTCTCAGAGGACTTGTTTGATTTTAATGAATGTGTTGAGGACAGCTTGTTTAAGGAGAACCTTCAAGGGTTTTTTTTTTTTGTGCTGAACTGAATTTTTAAAAAAAAGTTGCACTATGACATATTACCAAATTAAAAAAAAAGTTTTGTGGTTTGGGGAATATGATAAAGTCAATTACAAAAAAAATAATGTTTTAACATTTTTAAAAAATTCTCAAAAGTTTTAAAGAAAAACGTCATGAGCTGAAGCCGTGGTGGTAAAATAGTGGCTTATGTAGATAAAGGGGAAAATAGAAACTGTTCCGAAGCACCTTGTACAATTCGCATCTCAGCCAAATTTTTCCCCAAATATAAAACTTTTGTTGATAGCCAACAATTACACTCGTCTCTCATTGTTTATAATATTGCTAGATGCAGAATAAAGTTGATCTGAATATATTCTTTTACAATTAATCTTATATTATTTGGTACCATTAGTAGTATTTAATTTTTTTAAGCTTAATGCTAGTATTCCTACAAAGATTGACTTAAAATAAAGGCTTCTGTACCTATGAAATATTTTTAGAGTCATGGCTCTAAACAACTTACTGAAAAATGCGTAGGGTATGGGGCAAAGAACTTCATTAAACTGTTACTTTAAAAATAGCTATTATTCTGTTACTTTAAAAAAAATCATTCCTTGATTTCTTTAGTATTGAGTTCATCCTGGTATTATATTGAGCATTTCTAAAGCAACTCTATATTTATAGAATCTTATGGGGAGGTTATAGGGCTAGCTAATGGATTGGTTTCCTTGTTTTTAATCTGAAGGAAATGCTCATTTTCACGAGTACAGATCAGTGAGTATCTCCAAAGAGCTGTTGCATGATTCTTTTACGATGCAAGAAGTATTGTATGTTTAGTTGAGTGGAATGAGTCTTATGCAATCCATTATTGCCCATCTCTGTTGAATTTCCAGCATAGTTACTTCATTGGAAGTCTGTACACTGTTGGCACCATGAAGAGATGAAATTGATGGGAAATCCCCAAGTTTTGAAAAGGGAAATATACTTGTGTGGGTGCTGCTGCTTGGTTACAACATGTTTATTGTAGCTGCTTTTTAAGTAATAAAGTAATCCTACCTTAGCTTCATCGAATATTCACATAGCAGTGGTGTTTGTGATGAAAGTAGAATTTATTGCTTGCTGGCATATTGCTGAAGATATTACAAAACTCAGTATCTGAGATACAGAAAGTATCTTTTTAAAAGAGCATCAGGAAGGTTAATGCCACATGAACTTTTCATTAGTTATAGTTGAATGGCAAGTTTTAAATGGAAATTTTTTTTCCTAAAAATGAACTTATGCCAAAGTTTGACCCTAAAAAGGTGGGACAAATGAGTCTAGGTGTGCTTACGGTGTCAAGGATATAAGACAGATTTGTTAACTGTTGAAAAGTGACATTGAGGGCATGAAATGGCAGGAAATCTAAATATAATTTCTTCTTCCTTTTCATTTATCATTTGTGATCATCAAAAGACTCTGGCAACTGAGGATTGCACGACTGCTCAGATGGTTTCTGTAATAAAATAAGAATGTTGTGATTTTGTTGGCAAGTCCAGCTCTGGGGACTGTGTTGGAGTAGCTAGTTCCTCTGATGAGTATACGCTAGTAGGGCTGCTGAAAAGCTGCATCTCTCTAAATGCCGGCTGCTGAGCTCAACCACATGATTGTTTTTGTCCTCAGACTGAGCTGCCCATCCCTCAAGCCAGTTGCTAAATCACTTTGGATGTGTTGACAGTTACAAAAAGTCACAACTTAAAAAAAAAAAAAAGGTGAAGTGATCCCCTGGTGAGGCAACTTCTGCCTAAAAAATAAAAGCTTTTTGAGAGGTAAATTCTATGTTATAAACAACTTGTAATTTTCATAGTTTTCAGTTTTTGCTCCAGCAGGCATTGTAGACAGCAGCTACTATGATAGATCTTAAATACGATTATCACAGCTGGAAAAATGTTTTACTGTCATGCTTGTTTATCATAATATGCCACCTACATTAAATTTTGTTTTAACAGGTCTCTCCCCTCCCCACTTTTGTAGGGGTACATGGATGTAAATGATACCTTGAAGCTGAAACAGCACCAAAATGTATTCAGATGATACTATTTTTCCCTCATGGCAAAATAGAGGTTACTAGAATGATTTTTCCAGGGTACAACTAGATTTTAGTTGGCAACTCCCATGCTGGGGTTTATTGAATAATACTTACCACCACCCTCAATGAAGATCTTTTTGTGTATGAGTTTAGAAATTATTTTTATTGTAAATATAAGTAAAGGTTACTCAGATGAGTAAGGGGAACAGTTTTTTCCTCTTCAAAGGGGAGAAAATTTGGTCTTGGTCATGTGAGAAGTTAAAAGAGAGACATTCAACTTTTGATTATTCATGACTGAATAGTGCACAGTAAAAACTTTAAAAAACTAAAAAACAAAAAAAAAAACCTTAAAACGCTGACTGCTTTCTTGTGGCCTAATCATTGTCCTTTCCTCGCTCCATTTCATCTTCACTCAGTTGCCAAAGAGATATTCTTAAAGCATGTCAGGTCCAACTCTGTCAGTCCTCCAATCAAGAAACTCCAGTGGTCTCCTCTTCCTTCTCGGATAAACTACAAACTCTCCTGTTTGGCGTATAAAGCCCTTCACAGCTTATCTCCAGGCTTCTTCATGTTCATTACTCTCTTTCACATATTCTGTGGTCTACCAAACTGGTGTCCTGGCTGTTCTCCATATGTGACATCCCAACTGTCTTCTCCATGCCTTTGAGCAAACTGTCCCTATCCTAGAATTCACTCCTTCCTCACCTCTGTTTCATGGAGATCCTTGGTGTCTTTGGAGACAAGGATCTGGTATCAACTCCTATGTAAGCCGTATCCCAAAATTCCCTTAGTTCCTAGTGCCATCTGTTCTGGAAATTACATTGTTATTATTTTATATTCATACACATATACACCCATAAATATATGTGCGAATATGTATATATACATATTCACATATATACACAATATACACACATATTCACATGCATACATACATATATAATACAATATAAGTTCCTTGAGGCCAAGGACTTTTGCATTTTATGTTTCTATCCTCAGTGTCTACCCAGCATGACATCATAGCAGGTGCTTAATAAATTGTCATCGATTGATTAAATAAGTCTCTTTGTGCCCATTGTACATTGTTTACTTAGTGTCCTGGATTGCAAATTAATTTCCTAATGTAGTTAGGAAAGTAAATCTGCTGTACTCCACCGCCCCCCCCCAAATCATGTAAAACCATTCATGGAATGAATATTTGGTATTCCAAGTATTTGTTTCTGTTGCTGTAGAAAAGTGGGTTGACAAGCATAGGTGTATTCCAATGAGCTTCCTTAACTGATTCTACAAAACCACAGACCAAACTACATCACACTTCCATAAGAATATGATATATACACACGTAACATGCATACAATACATACATATATGCACATGTATGTAGTGTATATAAATATATAAATGGACTTTGACTAATGTATTAATAACTTTCTGTAACAACATCTGCATCACTTGGGGCAGATTTACCAGTAGCTTGATGTGATTTCAGATAGTTTAGCATTCTCACCCATTACATTGGAATGTACACTTATTGAAGGCAGGGACTCTTGTTTTATTTTTATATGCCTAGTACCCACCATAGTGCTTTGCAAGGTAGTAGATGCTTAATAAATATTTTTAAAAATTGAATTGCATAATTATTCTTTAAAAGCCATTATTAAACTTATCATAGAAACCAACTTGGATCACTGTCCTATCCTCTACTTTTTTATTATCAAAATTTATTTTTAATTTATGGAATAAAGCATTTTCAAAACATAGTACAGATGATTGCATATAAAACTGCATATCTACTATATACAACTTGCTATTTCTTTTAAATGTGCAACAAAATTATTATGTAAATTCCTCTTTCCTTTCCCTGCCCACCTGGTCCTAGATATGGCTACCATTAGACACAAATAGGTATATGTGTATAAAATTATTCTATATGTGCTTCTGTTTATCAATTCTTTCTCTGGATGTGAGTATTGTCTTTCTTCACGTGTCGTTTATAGTTAACTTGAGTATTTATAAGTCAAAATAACCTACTCATTCAAAGTTGTTCTTAAAACAGTATTTATGTTACTGTATACAGTGTTCTCTCGATTCGGTTCATTTCACTTTTCATTATTTCATGCAAGTGTCTCTATATTTTTCTAAGATCGTTGAGCTCACCTTTTCTTATAGCACAGTAATATTCCATCACAATCATACACCACAACTTGTTCAGCCATTCCGCAATTGACAGGCATCCCTTCAGCTTCCAGTTCTTTGCTACTATAGACTGCTGTAAACATTTTGGAGCATGTAGGTTCTTTTCCTTTTCCCCTAATTATCTAAGAAAATAGACCAAGCAGTGGTGTGTTACTTTTAAAAGGAGTAACAAATTGTAAATCTTGAGAATTTCCATTGCTAAGTGCCAGAGACAACAAATTGAATTCTGGTGTTTTACAATCCCAGCCTTTTGTCAAGTGATGGGCATGTAGATGCTTTCTCTTTAGAGCAATGACTTTAAAGGTGATAGATAATTTTGAAGGCTCCCCCCTCTCCCTTAATATATTTTGCTTTTCAAGATGTTCTCTTAAAGGGTTGATATGCAAGTCAATAAATACTGATTAAGTGCCTACCATGTGTGGTGCTGAGCACAGTGCCAGACACCTGATGAGATATACTGTACTTGCTTATTATGAGACTGGGTATAATGGTGGTCTGGAGTTGTTCCTCAAGTTGTTCAATGCTGGTCCCAAGGGGCAGAACTAGGAACAGCGGGTAGATATAAGGGGACAGGTTTTTGCTCAATATTAGGAAAGCATCTTAATGACGAAAGCTTTCTTAAAGTATAGTGGCTACCTTGGGCAATAGTGAGTTCCCCATCACTGGATATGTGGATGTAGATCCATTTGCCAAGAAATTATGATTGGGGTTGGACTCTAAGGCGCTGTGATTCTAGGCTTAGAAACATCCTGGATCTGTGATGTCGGACAAATCACTCAGAGTCTGTTGCGTTACATAGTGAAGAGCCTTGTTGTGAGGAAAACGCTTTGTAAACTATAGAGAATTATGTAACTTGAACAACCACATAAATAACACCTATTTGCATAAGAAAGATGCAGAAAAAGTGCTAGTGTGGGCACTGAACAGGTGGTATTCAACTGGACTTCAAAAAATGTATAGGAATTTAGTTGGTAAGGTGCTAAACATTTTGGGTTTAGGGAGAAGTCCGAGCCAAGGGATGAAGGTGGAAAAGTATAGAGAGCATAAGAGGGATCAAGAGTAGTCCAGTATGGTCAGAATGAAATTAACATGAGAGTCCAGTACCAATGTTCCTTGTACATTTACTGGACTATTCTTGACCATAACGGCGAGGCAGGCACCTTAGGATATTCTTAGTAGCAGTTTTCTTCCAATGAAGCTATAAGGGTACAAGCAGTATTTCTATACATTACACTATCTTGTATTGATTTTCATTACAGGTCTCATTTTCTTTTCCATTTCCTGGACCTCCTTCTTTCTTTCCTTCTTTGTACTTCTGTGTCCTGGGTGACAGTCTCTGGATTTCTCTATTTTGGCCTTTATCCCTTTTTCATTCCCTACTGTGTTTTTGCCTTCTCCTTGTTTCCTCTTCTCTCTGTTTCAATGCCATACAATTGGCTTTGATGGTATTAATTGGTGACTCTTATTAAAAGACATTTTGAGAGATAGGTGGATGGGATGCTGTTAATAAGGGTAACTACAGAATAAAGTATGTCATTTCTGGCCATCGTAATGTGGGAAAGAACCCATAGAGACAAATCTTTTCCTTTTTTTCCCCATAAAGATAGGTAGAAGTATGTATTTTCCAATCCAATAAGGATTTTTCTGGGAAGAGGTTCTGCAAGAAAGGGAATCAGTGATCCTAGTAGATGCTTAGGACTTTGTGCCACTGGGTGTGAGCTTTCTTTTGAGTGATAGTGCATGGCTCATGCATTCTATTCTAGAAACTTCTTTGTATAATTTTGACTTGGAGTAATATAAAAGAAGGAACTGTGTTTTTTTTTTTTACTTGAACAATTACTGATAAAGTTATACCTAACTGGATTTTTTTTGGCATATATTGATGTAAAGCTAACAGTTTGGAGAAAGATACGGACTACTGTAGTATAAGAATTAACTGCTTTTTTTCCTTTGCAAGTGCCATGTTTGTTTTATCCTCACAAAGGGTAATATGCTCTGATTATAAAGTTATTTTCTTTTTTAAGTAATTTCAACTTAGGTTGTCTTTTTTGTATTTTTTGCATTCTGGTCCCCTTGTCTTTCGTTTCTGATCTTTTCTGTTACTGGGACACGGAAGCCAAGGAATAAGGAGACTAGAAGTGAGAGGAGGCAGGTGAGAAATAGTGTCCAATGAGAGGTGGTGGGGATACAAGTCCCTCTGTGATAATTGATTATTGTATTAATCACTAGTTTCCTCATCTGTGAAATAGAGATAAAGACAGCACCTAAATCACAGCAATGATATGAAGATCAAATGAGGTCACACGTGTGAAATGCTTTGCAAATCATGAGAGGCAGTGTGACATAGTAGATAGAAAACTGGCCTTGGGTCAGAAGACCTGGGTTCATATCTTGCCTCTGACATGTATTAGCTGTGTAACTGTGAGAAAATCACTTTGTCCTCTTAATACGGCAGGAAGTGGGAAAATCACTCAGTGCTCTTAGTATGGCAAGAAGTTAAGACTATAAATGAGAAAAGGTTATGACCTGTACTGGTAGGAGGTTCATCCTAGAATTCCCTATGCCAGTGAAACCACAGGTTCATTCAGTATTCCTGTTAAGAAGTGTAATAACCTGTTACATAGTACATGTTTACGGTGAGGATTTTTGTAGCCCACCCCATGCTTCACCATCCTGTGGGACTCTTCGACATATCTTCCTATAAGTTCCGTTGCAGGGGGTCCACCAGATGTATAAGGTATTTGCTTGCTTTCTTCTGAAATATCAGTAAAATACTCAAGTGTTCTCTTGTCAGCCTCATGCTTCCCCTACATCCCCCTCCCCCCACCTATCACATTTTTCAATCATACGGTTTCCTAATGGCATTCTTTTTCTTTATTATTCTTTATTTGTTATATAGTATAACCTGATCACACGTCTCATAGGCTTCTCCATTGCCCTCCAAGTGAAACTCATTTTTAATTCTTCAGAAACTTGTACCATGACTCATATCCATATAGCAGCACTGGTGAGATATTGGTATTAAAATACCAGGTGGGCTGCAGGATGGAAATGACTTTTCTATACCGTGACCTGAGGAAGCAAATCTCCGGTGCCGGAGTCAACCAAGGAATAATAACCCAGCCCCTAGGGAAAAAAGAAACAAAGAAAAAGGATGGGAACTGAGGCCAGGGAGTCAGGTGAGACACTGAAACTCGTGTATTGGAGAATATTTCTGGAGTCAGGTGAGGAGTTGGAGTCATTCTGGAGAGAGAGCTGTGGAAAGAGTGCATTAGAAGGCTTATACAACCAGTAGATTCATGATTCACTAGAACCTAGCCTGGGCCTCCTTTTGCCAACAAAGAGTGTGTGTGTGTGTGTGTGTGTGTGTGTGTGTGTGTGTGTGTGTGTGTGTGTGTGTGTGTGTGTGTGTTTTAGTGGTAAAGCCAGATTGCCCCCTATTTTCCCACTGTTCTACCCCTAAAGTTCTATTGATCCTGGAGTCATTTGGCTTAATATGTGCAAATGATTTATTTTTGAAAATTCCAAATAGAAGTATTAAGGGGTTTTTAATCATCCATTCACACCTCATTATAAATTGTTAAGAAGACTGCTTTCATTTCACACCTAGGTGAAATCTGTTGCAATGAAATTAGGAGTTTGGTAAATTAATAGGTAGAGGAAGGAGGAGATGTTAATAGTTCTAGACTTGGAGCCAGGGAGGGGATTTCAGTTGTATACCTGCCACAAAAATTTGCTAGCTCTATAATCTGGGACAAGTCACTTCACCTTTGAGTTACCTAATTTGGTTTTAGTTTTTTAGTGGATTGCATTTTTAACAAGATTACTGTGCAGATCAAATGATCTTAAAATGCAGTATAAATGCCAGCTATTTATCCTCCATAACAAATCCAACCTCTCTCCTTCTTTCTCATTGTCTCATTACTCTCCTTTAAACACTCCTAGGCAGACTGGATTACCCCCAGACTTCTATCTTATTAGCTTGGTGCTTTTGTACAAGCCATCCCTTATCACTGTGCTACACTCTTTCTTCATTTCTGTCTTTTAATTTAATTTTAATTTTCTAAAAGGTCCTACACCCAGAATTTCCTAAACTTACTTGATCCACTTTCCCTTTTCAAAAAAACCCCAAAACTACTCAGTGCCACCCTGGAAACCTACTTTCTTTAACACTTAACGGTTTTTAAAAATTTGTGTCATTTCAAAAAAAATATAATTTCTTTAAAAAAAGATGCATCTTAAATTTAATAATTTATTATAGATTCGGTTTTTTCTGCATTGAAATTTTCATGATATAATACTACATCATGTAACTGTATAGTATTGTATTGTTTACAAGTCATTATATGTACGTACTCCTGCCGATGCAAGCTGGACTTCTAACAATGTGCAACATGCTCGCCTGCTGACACTTTCTTGTTAAGACGTGTTGGCGGACTTGACCACTCATCAGTTATAACTTGCACTTTGTGTGTTTATTTGAGGAATAATGTAATCATTATGACTTTAACTTTGTTACACAACAGAGGGAACACGTATGAATGGTTTTTCAAAATTTTCATACCTTCTTTTCTTTTCTTATGCTTCTACCACCCCCTTATTTTTATTCCGTGCCTCCCTCCTCATTGAATGCAAGGCTACTACTGCCTGCCCTGGATCATTCCAGCGCCACCCCCACAACAGGGGAATTATCACTCACCTCGGGAACCTTACTCTACAGATGCTGTCTTCGCTCTAAAGACTTTTTCGATTCCCCCTTGTTAATGTTATCTCCCTTCTCAAATTACATTGCACTTAGTTGTCTAATGTAAGATCCTTGACATCAGGTACTTAGTCATTTTAATCTTTGTATAGTTTAGTACTTAGCACAGAGCTTTGCATTCAGTAGTTGCTTAATAAATCTTTTAATGTAATTTTGGAGAATGAGCGCTGTGATACAACTGGGGAGTTCAGCCCTAGCTAGAATGCTATAACAGGAAGCTTAAATAGCTTGGGGTAGTGGCCACTTAGGGAAATGTTGTGAGGACTTGGAAGAGAAGAGAATAATTTTAATTTATGGAATTTTATCATAATTAGACCCTTCCATTCCTACATTTCTTAGAAAGCCTCAAGTGCTTCCACTTAGGTAGGGGGCTCTCCCATTCTAAAGTATGAGTTTCTTATCCCAGGGAGCTTCCTAGACCTTAGGGAGTGGACAAGAGAACACCTCCTTCTCCATTCACTTTCAGACCTACTACCTGTCCATCCTTGGGAAATTTCCCTTCCTAGCCTGTCTGTCTTACTTGTTAGTCTCTGGCCAGTAGAGAAGCACCCAGGGCAATATGGTGGCTTCATTACCACTGACCTAAGCAGCTGTTCACATGAGCCGTAAGGTATATGTTGTGGCACTTGTGGTCATGTGTGGGGAATAAGATGTGCTGTCCTCTTTTGTGGAGTTTTTAGGTTTTGGTTGAGATATTTATCTCCTGCAGAGTCACTTCATTTTAATCATGTGTTTTCAGCTTTGTTCTGTGGCAGGTCCTTAGAAAGAATTTGGTCCAAATCGCTACTGAATCTGGCTGCTGTCCAGCACGGTCTGCCTTGGATCTGCAGTATGCTGTGTACTTGATAAACAACAGTCAGTTGTTCTCCAGAGTTCTGTTCCTTTTCCCAATACAGTGGCAACAAAGGCATGCTTACCTTGTAAGAAAGTCAAAGAACTTCACATTCCCCACTGGGTGAAGATTTGTTTGTTCACTGCTAGAATGATAATCCTTTCTGTATGTCCTGTCCTGTCAAGAGGAGAATTCTTCACAGCTGCATTCGTTTTAGTCTAGGTTTCAGAGATGGAAGAGACTTATTAACTCATCGCTTCTGTCCTTCAGGGCTAATTTAGGATGGTTCTCTCCAGTCAGTTCTTGTTTGTCTTTCTCACAGTGACGCATCTGATCTCTGACTTTTCACTATTTAGAAACTTACCTTACTATTAAACATAAAATTTCCTTTAATGTTAAACCATTGCATTTAATTACCATGCTTTTGTGTATTCAATATGTATCACCTTAATTGTTCATAGCCTTTTGGTATATAGTATATAACTCAGTTTTTGAAGCACAGTTCAACGGTGCTTACTTATGCATGGGTCATAAGAAAGTTTAGGAACTAAACTGGAGGCTGGTGTGTTATAGATATGGGACATTGAAGTGGGACTGCATTAGATCACTCAATGTGGTCTCAGTGTTTGATGTGCTCCTTGAATGGACCAAAGTGACCTAGGGCTCATCTGTTTGTCCTTATGTCTGTATTCAGATTCTGTGAAGTGCTCAAGCAACTACGTATTTGGTGTAATGTGGATTTTCATGACAGAGCCACACCCTTCCAATGTAACCATCAAACTGCTTCTCCAGTTTGCTTTATATTCCCCTCAGCTTAGAAATGGAGCAGTTAGGTGGTATAGTGGATAGAGCATTGGACCTGGAGTCAGAAAGATCAGAGTTCAAATGTGACCTCAGTTACATACTGGCTGTATAACCCTGGGCAAGTCACTTAACCCTTGCCTACATAAAACTGTAGTAGGAAATGACAAACTACTCCAGTATCTTTGCTGAGAAAATCCCATAGACAGTCCATGGGTTCATGAAAAGTCAGACAGGCTAAAACAACGCTTAGAAAAATATCTGCCATACACACTGAGGCACACTCATTTATTCCCCTGTTTGTCCTCAGAAGAAATATGTAGTAAATAATAATATATTATTAATTTATTAATAAATAAATTATTATTTTAAATAATAAATACATTTATTTAAATAAATAAATTATTATTTTGAATAAGTAAATTTATTTAAATAAACAATAAATAAATAAATTATTAATTTATTTCTTAATAAATAAAAAAGAATAAATGTGTAATAAATGAGTATTAAAATACTCAAAATACTTGTTTTCCTATCACTCAATAATCAGGTATTTATAAAGTGCCTGCTCTAGCACTGTTCTTGGAACATAGTAGGCACTTCGTAAGTGCTTGTGAGTTGGGCAGAGAATTCTACCGTTTTGTAGCTCAGAGATAGAGGTAGAGCAGCTCTCTGTCTTTCAGTTGTGTCTTCTCTATTTTTCCCTCCTACCAGCTAAGGGCAGCTAAATGGTACACTGGATAGAGTGGTAGGGCAGGACTCAAGAAGATGCGAGTTCAAACTCAGACATTTACTAGCTATGTATAACCCTGGGCAAGTCACTTAATCTCTGTTTGCTGCAGTTTCCTCATCTGTAAAATGTGGGAAGTAACATATAATAATATACTAATTATAAAATACTAATAATACTAAATATATAAATGATACTAAAATAATGAAATACTACGAATAATAGTAATATCACCTCCCTTACAGGGTTATAGCGAGGATCAGAGGAGATAATATTTGTCAAGTACTTAATGCAGTGCCTGACTCATAGTAAACACTATATAAAAGTTATTATTAACTATTATAATCATTACCATTACAGCCAGCTTTCTCCTCCCCTCCCATTAAAAGAAACATGATCCAAAGCAATCAATTAGCAAGCATGTTTAAAATGCCTCCTATGTGCCAGGCATTGTGATAAATGTTGGGGATAAAAGACAAAAGTGAAATAGTACCTCCCTTTGAGAAGCCTACAGCTTAGCTGGAGGAGACACATAGCCAATGTGTGTGTGTGTGTGTGTATGTATGTGTACATACATACCCATACACACACCATATATATTTGTGTATATGTGTTGTATATGTTTGTGTATACGTATATGTATGTTTGTGTACTACGTATATATATATGTATGTATATACACATACAGGCATATACAAATCGATACAAAATAATTTTGAGTGAAAGGCATGAGCAGCTGGGGAGAATGGGAAAGGCTTCATGCGGTGCTTGAATTGAGCCTTAAATGAAGCTAGGTGGAGGTGAAGAGGGAGGACATTCCAGGCAAGAGAGAGCCACTAAAAATGGCATGGAAGTGGGATGCAGAGTGCTGTGCATGAGACCCACTGAGTGAGAGGCCAGTTTGGCTGAAAAGGAGTGCAGACAGAGCAGTTGGTACCTGTTCTTAGAGATAAACAGGGAGCCACTGGACTTTGAATAGGGGAGTGACCTGCTCTTGGGGAAAATCACTTTGGCAGTTGTGAGGAAAATGGATCGAAGTGACTTTAAGGCAGGGAGACCAATTCAGACAAGAGGTGATGAGGGGTTGAATTAGGGTTGTGGCTGTGTGATGGCTGCAAGAGATGTGGAAGTTGAAACAGAAGACATCAAGAATATAAAAAAGAAAAACTGCCGACAAAACCAGGAGTCCTTATATTCTTTAAAGGCTCACTTGAGAATTTCAAATTGACCTGATATAAACCCCCAAGGAAGAAATCTAAACGCTCTTCATTGGTGAAAAACAAGTGTCTTTTCACTGTAGTGAAATAATTTTGGTCTGGTGATGTGGTAGTTGCTAATTTGGTGATTTTTATTTTATGCAAAAGCTTCTGCATTAAGCAGTGAAACAATGGGTGAGTTAAGGACATGACAAGTTTTAACCATTTCCCAGTGGAAATATTCTCATAGTATTGGACTTGAGCTCCATAGGTGGCCTTACCTTGGAAGGAATTCTGTGTGACTGTTCCTGGAGATAAAGAGTGATGTGTGATTTAATGTAAACCCAGTAGAGAATGTCATTTTATCTCTTTATGTTGAAAGTTTGTAATCCCAGATTTGTGTATGTGTGTACACGTGGTCCAAAGAAAACACAGCATGGCCAGAAACAGTATTTGTAGTTAGATTAATCTTTGTTTCATTTCTTCGCTTTCTGGGCTGTGTACAAAAACTAGAAGTTGAATTATTTCTTGGCCTGTTTCATCAAAGGATGATTGGGTCTTCTGTGGTAGTGGAGGAAATGTCAAAGCAAAGATGCTGTGGGGGCTGGGATAGGGCAGGAAAGGGAAAATCGTCATGAAACCTATTCAAATTCACAGAGAGCCAGAGAGATGTTACTAGATTTGGAGCAGATGTTGTTGTTGTTGGTCAGTCATGGCCCTGTGTGGAGGTTTCTTGGCAAAGATACTGGAGTGGTTTGCCATTTCCTTCTCCAGCTCATTTTACAGATGAGGAAACTGAGGCAAACAGGGTTAAGTGAGTTGCCCAGGGTCACGCAGCTAGTAAGGGTCTGAGATGGGGTTTGAACTCTTGAAGGTGAGTCTTCCTGAGTCACTTGATAAATGTTTGACTGACTTTTTTTGCATCTATTGCCTTATTACACTTACAGTTAGCATGTTTTGCTTGTAGAGGCTAATTGGATCCATGATGCCCTCCTCTTCCCCATTATCTGGTTTCTCCAAATACTCAAGTGCTGTACTTCTTAACTTTTTTGATGTCATAAGAAACCCCTTTGGCAGTGGAGGGAAGCCTCTCTGGATCCCCCACACTGAGTAATGTCTTTTAAATAATTGAAGGAAATGTTGTTTCAGTTAGAAGTCAGTAGAAATAAGGGTGTAACCTTTTTTGCCATCCAAGTTCATAGGTCACCACCCCCACCTCCCCAGTCTCAAATTCTGTGTACCCTTGGAGGGGGTCTATAGACTTCAGGTTACTATTATAATAGTAGCAGCCTAGTCAGTGTATTCAGCCTTATAAGGAAGCAGTTTCCCGTGGGCAGCCCTGCAATGCTGAATGTTCCCAAAGAACCTTTTTCATATTGTGCAAGGCACCAGCTGTACCTCCTTAGCTCTCTGTGCATTACAGAGCTCCCCCACCCTCCCGTTTTCCTTACCCTGCAATGAATTTGCATAAACAGTATTCACTTTTGAGTAAAATAAAGAAAGCGGTGAAATAAGTTTGCCTTTTCTCACTTCCTATTTTGTATATTAAAAAAAAAACCTGCAGAAATTTCATCATACTTTAATTTAGTCGTTCTCTCAATCTTTTGTGAAAGTCATCTCAGATCTGCGGTCAGTTGTTGATACTTGGATCCCTGAGGTGTAGGGGCTGTTCTTGATCATTCACTTTTAGGGCTTATCTTTATGGCTCATCCCTTCAGTTTGCCAATGATATATTTGCTCTACATTTGATTGTAGTGTGATTCTGGAGCCCTGGTGAGAAATGAACCATTGTATCCTTCTAGAGATGGAACTGAATTGTCTGAGTGAAAAGGTATAATGATTAGGTGAGCTTTCTGTAGGGGATAAGAAAGTCATATTGGACCTCCTCTTGAAGGATGGATGCCTTAAATCAGCAAATCTTAGGTTTTTATGGAGCCCTTATACTCTTAATTATTGGGGACCGTTTTGACGTATTCAGTATCAGAAATTCAAATGTCTTAGCATTATCATGAAAAAGAGTTTTGACCTCAGGACACTCTACCACCACACGAAAGGGTCCTGAGAACCCCTTGGCGTTTCCCACGCAAAAGGCAGCAAATAATTCCAGCAGAGGTGCTCTCTGATATCTTACTGTGTGATTTTTGTTTTGCAGCTGAAGAAAACCAGTGTATAAAAAAGGCTAAGTGACTTATGTAGAAAGCTTAGAATAAGTCAGTGAAGAATGAGGAATGGAGCTGGGACTCCAGACTCTCAGATGTTTATATTAGTAGGTGAGGATGAGGGAGAAATATTTCCTTGGGAGAAGGAATGGATTTGTAAGTGTGGGAGCAGCGGGTCTCAGGAGAATATCTAGTCAAAGTTGTTTGTTGAAGGGAATCACATAAGATAATAGATGTGAAAGCTTTTTGAAGATGTAACATATGCCACAAAGCTGTTTTCAAAGCAGCAGGAAAAATGGAAAATCTGAGGGAAAAGGAGAGACAAGGGCTTGTTTCAACTTCCCATCTCCATTTAAAATAGGCAACTAGCTGGCACAGTGGATAGGACTCAGGACTTGGATTGAGGAAGACCTGAGTTTGAATTCTGCCTAGAACATTTTTAGCAAGTCATTTAACCTCTCTATTCCTCAATTTCCTCATCTGTCAAATGCAGCTAATGATAGTATCTAGCTCATAGAAATTGTTACAATGTTTGAATGAGTTAATATACTTAAAGAGTTTTGCAAACTTTAAAGTGCTATTTAAATTCTAAGTATTATTAAAAAATTGTTTGGATAAGAAAAAATTGTGTAATGGAAGGGACAGTTTCAGAGAAACTTGGAAAGACTAATATTAAATGGGACAGTGAAATGAGCAGAATCGGGAGGATGATTTATACTTAAACAATAATACTGTAAAAAAAAGTAATTTTGAAGGACTTAATTGAAACTCATTCATTGATCAGCTATGGTTCCAGTGGACTGATGATAAAGAATGCAAAGAGGTGTGGATGAAATATTTCTCTCTGTCCTATTTGTTTGTATATGTATATGTGTGTGTACATATATATATTTATATGTATATATACATAACTGCATACACCTTGGATAGACAGCAAAAGTGGACAATATGTTGGACCCAGATTTAATTCTTAACCTAATTATGAGAAAAAGCTGAGAATTTTTATGTCTTTCAAGTCAAGCTGTAATTTCTATAGGTATCGTATAGCCTGTTCAACTTTATGCCTTCTCTCATTCTTTGTCCGTTAACATTCATAACATCCCTTCTCTTTGTCATGTATATGATGGCATTTGAAGTTTTTCAGCTTTACAAAAACATATCCTATGCTATGGATGGTGTCATGAATTGTCTTTTTGTTGGGTGGAAAAAATTCTTGTAAGATGGTCTGATGCTTTGGAGTCTTTTATACTCCTCAGAGTCAGTGCATTGAGGCTGATTTATTGTTGAAACTGTGTCATCTTGAGGTCATTTCGGTACATTTGGTAACTAAACCTGCCTTGAAAAAATTTTAAGAGGAGCCCATCTTATGCTGAGTTTCATTTAATGGGTTGTGTTCGATCCAAAACAAAAATTCTCATGTATTTTTAATGCTCATCAGAAATATCATCAGCTATTTTAAATAAATGTGATTAAATTAGAAAAGATAAAATGCTTTCAGGAGGCGTACTTAAAAATAGAATTGTAAAGAGTATTGGACAAAGATATTTCAAAATCAGGAATGGATTTTGAATACTGTTTCATGCCTGGAGAGTAAGTGAAGTGTTGGTTCTTACATACATCCAGGAAAATGGTTTTGCTACCACCGTGTTAAAAATTTAAAAACCTTTATTCCAAAACATGTCGTCTAGTCAGCAGATGTTTTAAGTGGAAGGCCCAGGTCCTTGGATTCCCTTTCAAATATTCTTATCTTAATTGGAATGACAGGATGTAGACCTTTTACCATTGTTATGTGAGCTCAGTGCAAGAGTCTGCTACTCGTTGGAGCTATTTCATATTAATATACCATCATCCTCAAGGTAATTTCATTTTATGGATATGTGTCTGTCTAAGACTAAATGGCTATTATCTGTTAGCAGGGAAGAAAAATTGAGAATTTGATGAATTGTGGCCAAGTTCATATTTCTCTTTGCAAAAGAAATTGTCCATATAAGGAAAGCCTTATTTTTTGGTCTTTGTCCTTGGTAAGTGAACATGTTGATTGATACTGTTTCCTCATGTGAAATTCAAAGACACTGGTGAAATGCGAACATATTCTCATTTAGTAAACAAAGCAAAAAGACTTCATATCTGTGTTGAATTAAGGAATTTATATTTGTGTACACTTGTGGAGATCAAATTCTGCTTTGATCATTTTTATGGGGCTTCTACATTTTTCACTGTATTTGTAATTTTTATTATCAAGAATGTTTTTGTTAGGCATTCTCCTTCAATAGGACCTGGTGCCAGAATACACCCAGGCATTTTGTCTGAATAGTAGTTGGGAAACAAAAATCACTGAATACATTGGGAAGAATTAGATTATAAACTCCTTGAGGGTTTGGGACTGTCTTTTGTGTCTTTCTGTACCCCGCTGCTCTTAGCACTGTGCAGGGCACATAGTAGGTGCTTATTGTATGTTTTGGTTGGTTTCCTCCCCTCATTTTTGTAATATAGATAGATTCTTGTAGGATGTTTGAAGCAGTAAGAGATAAAAGGAGAGATAAAGAATTTTTGTAGAGGAAAATGTCTACCAGGGTGAAGAAGTCACTATCAGACTACAATTTAACTTTCACAGTGGATTCACAAATGAGAAGTGATCAAAAATGAATTTTAACCATATCAAGAAAGTTTTGTTATTATGTGTGTAAAAGACATGGAAATTGGTTATACAAAAATCTTTGTCTTTTTTCAGTATGGGTTTTTTACCTTTTCAGCATGGGCTTTTTGGTTGAGGTTATATCTTGATTTTAGACCCTTAGTAAATAATGCTGTTAGCATTTCACTAGCATGTTTAGATTTCACAAGATATTACATATGTGGTCAGACTAATATTTTTATGTGGTGATATCTGATTCCCCTTGATACTTCTAGTATCTTCTCTTTTTTATTTCTAGTTTATCCTAAATATGACTTGTTTGTACATAACTGTATGTTAGCATGTAGTAGACTGTGAGATCCTTGAGAGTGGGGATTGTCTTTTGCCTTTCTTTATGTTTGCTTGGCACATAGTAGGCAATAAATGTTTGTTCCATTTCCTTCCCTTCTTCACTTCCCATTAGAATTGTAATGTTAGCTGCTTGAGGGCAGAGGCCATGTGTTTGCCTTTCTTTGTATCCCTAGCACTTAGCATAATACCTAATATATAGTAAATGCTTAAAAAATATTCTCTCTCTCTCTCTCTCTCTCTCTCTCTCTCTCTCTCTCTCTCTCTCTCCCTCTCCCTCTCCCCCTCTCTCCCTCCCCCTCTCCCCCTCCTTCCCTCCCTCTCTCCCTCCCTCCCTCCCTCCCTCTCTCCTTCTTTCTCCCTCTCCCTCTGTCCCTCTCTCCCTCATCCTTCCTCCCTCTCTTTTTTCTATTCTTGTTGACTTGTTGACTGCTAATGTCCTGATGTTTTGCTACTTAACCAATTACCCATTTATGACATCTAACATTGTTCCTATGGATCCAGCTCCACCTTGTAATATTGTGTAGTCTGACATCATGTTTTTTAAGAATAAACTAATAAGCAAGTTTGGTTGGGGTGAATCCTGACCATTAAAAAAAAAAAACACAGGACATGGACTCCTTGAGAGTAGTCTTCCATGTTTGCCCCTGTAATCCTAGCACTCAGCTTAATGCTTTGCATATAATGGTTACTTACTAAAGTGGTTTTTTTTTTTATTGAATTTACATGACATTTTGACTTAAGACTGGTCAGTTAACTCTAGAATGCCTTTTCTGATTAAGACCACTCTGATATTCAGGACTGTTTTACCAGAAGCTGCACAGATGTACAGCAAAGCTGTTTTTAGAACCATGCCTTTTATAACTAGGCTGTATCCATAAACTCACTAGCAAAACTAAACTGCCTCCTAGGATTCTCTAACACTCTGGCTTCTTTACTGGTCTGGTTTTGCTCTATAATTATATCTCTTTGTGAGGCTATGGAGTATAGTATAATGAATACAGACTTGAGTCGGGAGAGTCTTGAGTATGAATCTTACCTCTGACACATTTATTGTGTGACCATGGGCCAGTTACCTAAGTGCAGTCAATCAGTAAACAGTTAGTAAGAGGACACTATGTGCCAAGCATTGTGCTAAATGCTAGGAATACAAGGGAAACCTTAATACAGAGAAATCCCTGATACCAAGGCCAGACCTGGATGAAAATCTAACAAAAGAGACAGAAGAGAGAGAAGTAAGACAAGTAGAAGGAGAACTAGGAGAGAGTTGAGTTTGGAAAACCCCAGAAAAGAGAGTATCAAGGAAAAGAAAGTGATGAGCAGTGTTAAAGACTGAAGACAGATCAATGAGGATGAGAATTGAGAAAAAGTCATTAGATCTGGCAGTTAAGAAATCATTAACAACTTTGTATCTTCCTGTTTTTTCTCATCTGTGAAAATGGGTATAATTAATACTTTTGGTGCCTATTTCATAAAGTTTTTGTGAGAATCAAATGAGGTACAATATATATAAACTGCACAGTGTCCTGTTATAGTGTATATAATACATTTTGAAATTCTATTTTTTTTTTTTTTTTTGCAAGTAGACACTATTCTCATTGTCCTTGGTTCCTTCGCTTGATCTCTCCATCTGTAGCAGGGCCATCCCTTCCCTCTTTCCTGCTGTTTGGCTTCCCAGATCCCTAGTAATGGTCTGAGAATTGGAATCTGACCTTGCTCATTCTCTTTTGAAACTCAGCCCTCAGTTTTCCTTTTTGCAAGTAGAAGAATTTTCCTGGAGGATATCAGTTACCTTGCCTCTTCTAGCCCATTTTCTGACCTATACTTCTTCCAAGGTATTTCTCTCTGTTACCCTTTTCTGGACCATGAACCTCTCTTTTTTTAAAAAAAATTAATTTATTTAACTTTTAACATTCATTTTCACAAAATTTTGGGTTCCAAATTTTCTCCCCATTTCTCCCCTCCCCCATCCCCAAAACACTGAGCATTCTAATTGCCCCTATCACTGATCTGCCCTCTCTTCTAACATCCCTCCCTTCCCTTGTCCCCACCTTCTCTTTTGTCCTGTAGGACCAGGTAACTTTCTATACCCCATTACCTGTATTTCTTATTTCCTAGTAGTAAGAACAATACTCAACAGTTATTCCTAAAACTTTGACTTCCAGCTTCTCTTCATCCCTCCCTCCCCACCCATTCCCTTTGGGAAGCAAGCAATTCAATATAGGCCATATCTCTGTAGTTTTGCAAATGACTTCCATAATAGTTGTGTTGTGTAAGACTAACTATATTTCCCTCCATCCTGTCCTGTCCACCATTGCTTCTGTTCTCTCTTTGGATCCTGTCACTCCCCAAGAGTGTTGACCTCACATTGCTCCCTCTTCCCACTGCCCTCCCCTCTATCATCCCCCCCACCCCTCCTATCCCCTTCTCCCCCACTTTCCTGTATTGTAAGATAGGTTTTCATACCAAAATGATTGTGCATTTTATTCCTTCCTTTAGTGGAATGTGATGAGAGTAAGCTTCATGTTTTTCTCTCACCTCCTCTCTTTTCCCCTCCACTAAAAAGTCTTTTGCTTGCCTCTTTTATGAGAGATAATTTGCCCCATTCCATTTCTCCCTTTCTCCTCCCAATATATTTCTCTCTCACTGCTTAATTTCATTTTTTTAAGATATGATCCCATCCTATTCAACTCACTCGGTGCTGTGTGTGTGTGTGTGTGTGTGTGTGTGTGTGTGTGTGTAATCCCACCCACTACCCAGATACTGAAAAGTTTCAAGAGTTACAAATATTGTCTTTCCATGTAGGAATGTAAACAGTTCAACTTTAGTAAGTCCCTTATGACTTCTCTTTGCTGTTTACCTTTTCATGCTTCTCTTCATTCTTGTGTTTGAAAGTCAGATTTTCTTTTCAGCTCTGGTCTTTTCATCAAGAATGCTTGAAAGTCCTCTATTTCATTGAAAGACCATTTTTTCCCCTGAAGTATTATACTCAGTTTTGCTGGGTAGGTGATTCTTGGTTTTAGTCCTAGTTCCTTTGACTTCTGGAATATCCTATTCCATGCCCTTCGATCCCTTAATGTAGAAGCTGCTAGATCTTGTGTTATCCTGATTGTATTTCCACAATACTTGAATCGTTTCTTTCCAGCTGCTTGCAATATTTTCTCCTTGACCAGGGAACTCTGGAATTTGGCCACAATGTTCCTAGGAGTTTCTCTTTTTGGATCTCTTTCCAGTGGTGATCGGTGGATTCTTTCAATATTTATTTTGCCCTCTGGTTCTAGAATATCAGGGCAGATTTCCCTTGATGATTTCATGAAAGATGATGTCTAGGCTCTTTTTTTTGATCATGGCTTTCAAGTAGTCCCATGATTTTTAAATTGTCTCTCCTGGATCTATTTTCCAGGTCAGTTGTTTTTCCAATGAAATATTTCACATTATCTTCCATTTTTTCATTCTTTTGGTTTTGTTTTGTGATTTCTTGGTTTCTCATAAAGTCATTAGCCTCCATCTGTTCCATTCTAATTTTGAAAGAACTATTTTCTTCAGTGAGCTTTTGAACCTCCTTTTCCATTTGGCTAATTCTGCTTTTGAAAACATTCTTCTCCTTATTGGCTTTTTGAACCTCTTTTACCAATTGAGTTAGTCTATTTTTCAAGGTGTTATTTTCTTCAGCATTTTTTTGGGTCTCCTTTAGCAAGGTGTTGACCTGCTTTTCATGCTTTTCTTGCATCTCTCTCATTTCTCTTCCCATTTTTTCCTCCACCTCTCTAACTTGATTTTCAAAATCCTTTTTGATCTCTTCCATGGCCTGAGCCCATTGAATATTTATTTTGGATGTTTGGGGTACAGGAGCCTTCATTTCTATGTCTTTCCCTGATAGTAAGCATTGTTCTTCCTCATCTGAAAGGATGGGAGGAGATATCTGTTCACCAAGAAAGTAACCTTCTATGGTCTTACTTTTTTCCCTTTTCTGGGCATTTTCCCAACCAGTTACTTGACTTTTGGGTCCTTTGTCAAGAGTAAGGTATACTCTGGGAATGTATGAGATCTCAGTTCCTCCAAGGTGGCACAATCAAGCATATACTGCTCTGGATGAAGAGAGGGATTTTTGTGCCCAGAATCTTAGCAGATACCTCTCCACAGCCACCTGGCCTCCAGTTCCCAAGTCAGCACTGATTTTCAGATAAGCTGGATGGGCAGGGCCCCCATTCAGTGTGAGACAAAGACCAGCTCGCCCAGGGCCTCCACCCAGGGCTGAGGTAAGACTCAGCTCTTCAATGCCCTCAGGGGTTTTTATGCTCCAACAATGGAGCCTTCCGTGCGGGCTGCTGTGCAGACTCTATGGCCGCTGCCTGCTGCTGGAGCTATGGGAAGGCACTTCTCCCTTCCTGGCCTGCTGATAAAACCCCGTCACTGACCTTTGGCACCTGTGGGCCAAGGGATCTGAGGACCCACTACTGCGACTGGAGATTCCACCCTGGAGGTGTCCTCCTCCCAGAGTCTCCTTGTGACACGCTGCTTGGCCAAGGCTGGGCTGGACTCCAGGCTTGGCTCCGTGTCCAGCGCAACTGATGTTTCCGTGGGCCTTTCAGGTCACAGTGGGTTGGAAATCTCCTCTACTCTGTTGTTCTCCACTTCTGCTGCTCCAAAATTTGTTGAGAGTCCCTCTCTACAGGTATTTTATGGGCTGTGGGGAGGACCCTGTGTAAGTCTGTCTTTCTAGTCCACCATCTTGGCTCTGCCCCGCCCCGACTATGACCCTTTCGTGTAAACTCCTTGTGTCTCATAGCCTCTTCAGGATAAGCCTTGCTGTCAACCAAGTGTTTTCTGTCAGTGCCCTTCAAATTAGTGATTTCCCGTGGGTTTATTAACCAAATAAATATAGTTTATGTGTATATTGTTTAGCCTTCCTCAAGTATGACAAGAGCAGTCTAACCCTTTGATCTCCTTATAATTCTTTAGAATTTTCCAGTGGCAGTTTCTTTTCAACTTAATTGTTTTTGATAAAAATTTTATCAGCAGTAAAGAAATTGTCTAAATCTGTAGACCAGCTTCAGTCTGTGAGGTGACCTTAGGCTACCATTTATCCATTCTACCCCTACCCCCTTGTCAGACTTAGCTGGAGTTTCTCCATCTGTTTTTCTTTTGTTGTCTTTTATTTCTTGACCTCCCACAGTATGTAGAGTATGTGTAGTAGTGTACACTGTGAGTACTGTATGTGGTTACTGATCTCTGTCACAGATTTCTTTTAGTGGCAGTTTTTCTTCCCTCTGTTTTCTAATTTTTATATTTCCCTGGGCATCTGTCATTCTTTAAAGGGCAACATGAGGACTTCAAATTCTAGTACTTTTCATATATTGACTTATTTGTGGGCTTTTTTTTTTTGCCTGAAAAGTATGGAAAAGCTATAGTATTCTGTTTCCCCTGAATGATAAATGCATTCTTTGGGAGGTCTTTCTTTAATTCTTTCATTAGATTGTTTAAGCAAAATGCTGTATCCCTTGCTTTCTTTCCTGTTTGCCAGTTATTCCTCATGGCCGGGGTTTCCTTTTTCTGTCAATGTCACAAAACAGCCTAAAGGCCTACAATGTCACAGAATCCAAAAACAACTGAAATGTTAGGCTCAGTTCCTTGTACCTTGTGGTTTGGGTTCTTCCTTTTAGGGAATGAGTTGATATTGAGTTGATATTTTTTTCTTTCTTTAAATGGAAAAAAAGTGTTAGTTTTGGATTTTGCTCGTGTCATTCTATGTAGACAAGAGTTAAGTCTTATAATGTGGTCTCTTAAATGAGATCTCCACTCTGATATTTTGCCTTAATAGAGATTTATATAAGTTCTGAAGGGTTGGAGAGAAGGGAGGGAAAGAAGTGAAATGGAGATTCTTCTCTCCTTGTGAGCATTTTGTTCCAGATGTAAAATAGCAGGAAAATAAGTTATTAGACTTGAGGCCCTCTGCCTAGATAGTGGATTTTCATGATCTGTAGGTAATGATTTCAAATGCATTGACTAACTTAGATACTTAATACTTTATAACATGATTCAACATGATCTATGACACAAAAATAAATAAGTATTCTGGCATAAGTAACATACTGTGTGTGGTGGAGATTTTTTTTCCTTTTATTTTTTGATTGATGAATGTTTCTGATCTTGATGCTAACAGAAATGGCTTAAATTTTGCGGGGGGGAAGTTCTGAGTAGGATTTAAAAAATAAACTTCATTTAATGGCTAATATAGTATGGTAGAAAATTGAGGTACAGGGGTTTAATTCCAGCTCTTTCAACTAAGTAACAAGCTGTGTGATTGTGAGGAAGTCATTAACCTCTCAGTTCCTTCATCTGAAGAATAGGACTGGACTGGATGACCTCAGTTCTCTTCTACTCTGAAATTCTGTGATTCTAACACAAAAGTCTATGGTCCTTTAGCAAGTACCATAGACCTATATAATGCTTGTCATATTGATGCTGTGGTATTTATTGTGACCATTCTCATTCAGGTCTCAGTCTCTTAAATAGCCTTCTGGCTGATCTTGCCTGTCATCTCTTTGCCTTGCCAAATATCCATTACGCTACTGCAAAAATAACCTTCCTAATACAAGTCTTATTGTCTCTCTCCTCAAAAACCCTCATGCCTCATGAAGAAAACGTAACTTAGGAGGTCTGGCGTTTGGAACTTTCTAGTTAATCTAGTTCATTGGGTAGCTAAGTGGTTCAGTGAATAGAGTGCCAGGCCTTGAGTCAGGAAGACTCATCTCTCTGAGTTCAAATCTGGCCTCAGACACGTTAGCTGTGTGACCCTGCTTGCCTTAATTCCCTTATCTGTAAAATGAGCTGGAGAAGGAAATAGCAAACCGTTGTAGTATCTTTGCCAAGAAAACCCCAAATTAAATGATTCAACAAGTTGATCTGTCTTCAAACCCTGCAATTCAATCTTATTTCAAATAGAAAATATCAGAAATGTTTATTGAGTGCCTACTGTGTGCAAAGCACCATACTGCATGCTGGGGGAGATGCATCGTTTAGATAGGATCCTTTCCTTTTCAAATCTTTTCATCCTCATTGCCTAACACAATTTATTAATCACAACAGTAGAGCCTTTTCAACAAACATACCAGATAGATTGATACATACCAGGTAGAATGATAAAGCACCGGACTGACAGTCAAGAGACCCAACTTCTGTGTCAACTTTTTTATGTTTCAGCTTTCTCATTTGTGAAATGCAAGGGTAGTATTAAATGATCTTTAAAGAGGCCTCTAGTTTAAAAAATCCTCTGATTCTAGTTTATCTGATTCCCTTGGTCTTAATATTTGTCCAGATGGATTGATTCTTCCCAATTTCACTCATGCCCGCCCTTCCCTTTTCATCCTGATGCTACCATCTTAACTCTTTTATGCTCCTTTTCTTCCTCCCACCCCTACCCCACCCCTACCATACCTGGACTATTGTAATAACATCTGAACCAGCCTCCAAACTTTCCCCTCTTCTAATTTGACCTATATATTTCTCCCTTGGACAATTATGAAAAAGAAGACGGAAGACATTGAGAACAGTCCATGTCAACTCAGAGAGGTCCTCTACCAGTGAAATGAAGGATCTAAGATTTTGGTTATGTTACTCCCTTTCTCAAAACTATGCACTGACTTTTTGGTGTCTACTAAATGAAAAGTCCCTACTCCTCACCTGGAGCTTGGGTCCTCTTCAGTCTGACCTGTAGTTATCTTTGAGCCTCATGTCCTTGTACTTCCCCAACTTTGTGTTTCCTGCTCATGCTCTTTCCTCTGCCTCTACTTCCCTTCTCTCCAATTCTCTTTCCTCGTTTTTCAAGATCCAGATCAAAAACTCCTGCCTCTGTGAAGCCTTTCTTGTGGAAAGCAGGCCTTCCTTGACCACTCGGCTTTCTCCCTCCTTTGAACTCTCATAGCTTTTTCTGCTTTACCACTCGTGTGACTTTCCCCCTAATATCTATGCATCTGGGTGCAAAGCCCACCTTTGAAACTTGAGAGCTGTATGACCAGGGGCAAACCATAAAACCTTAGCAGGCCTCAGTTTCCATATTGATAAATGGGTATAATATCTGTAACGTCTTCCTTACGGAGTTGTCGAGTGTCAGATGAGGTAACATGCAGAATCATTTGCAAATCTTAAGGGAAAGGGAATAAGTATTTACATAGTACCTACTATGTGCCAGACATTCTGCCAACGGGTACTTTACAAATGTTAACTCCTTTGAAGCTCACAAACAACCCTGTGTTGAGGTAGGTGCTGTTATTATTCACCATTTACAGGTGAGGAAACTGAGGCAAACAAATTAAGTGACTTGCCCAGAATTATACAACAAATGCCTGAGGCTAGATTTAGACTCAAGTCGTCCTGACTCCCAGCCCAGCACTGTACCCCCTATCTACCCCTACCCAGCTAGTTCTTATGCACTTGTTGTATAAATGACAAGATAGCGTCACTTTTCAAAATACTGAGAAGAGAAGCTATGAGGGCTGAAGGGGAAGGTGTTGATTTTTTCCACTTAAGAAGTACCAGAAATGTGCTGTAAACATCACAGTCTTTCTCAAAAAGTTTTCTTTGAGCCTGGTTTTGAGTTAGCTGTAGAATAGGTATACTTTGCCTAATGTCTTTAATTGTATCTAAGAAAATGTGATGTCGGGTAAAGCATCATTGAAGGGGACATTTAGTTTCATAAAAGTAATATTATAGAAATGAGTGATCAGATGAATGGCATATTAAGGTCTTAATCCTTTGCAATGGGATTTGGATATATGTATTCTTGGTGATATGAAAATATATTCTGGGTAATTATATGCAGGGCATGCCTGCATGTATAGGTACACAAGGTCAGGGAGAGAAAGGACTACAGGATACAAATTAATTGATAAAAGAAGACAGAATAATAGACTTTCAGCCCCCACTAGATTACCCTATTTCTAGGACATTTTGATCACTTTTAGGCCTCGATGGTTACTTGGTATTGTATAATAGTTGACAATATTTGTAGAACAGTTGGTTTTTTTTCCTCTTCAAGAAACAACATATTATATTATCAGTGGGAAGTATATAGCATGGATTCAACTACCAACTTAAGTTGTGAAACTCAGCAAGAGTAAGTTTTCAGTTCCATGCCTAAAGTTGGTCAACAATTATATTTTTATTTCTTTAGTGAAAACATAGATTTCTTGGAAAAGAGTGACCACATTCTAGGGTTGGTAATGTTTTCAGAGAAAATATTTCCTTTAACTAAAGTGTGTCTTGCCTTTTTCCCCCTCCTTTTCTTTTTTACTTCTAGTTTGTGGGCCAAACATTGACATTCGCAATGAAATCCAGGAGTTGAAGCGACTAGAAAACTGCACAGTGATTGAGGGCTACCTCCGAATTCTACTGATCTCAAAGGCAGAGGACTACAGGAACTTCCGATTCCCAAAACTCACGGTCATCACTGACTACTTGCTGCTTTTTCGTGTGGCGGGCTTGGAGAGCCTTAGTGACCTCTTCCCTAACCTTACAGTCATTCGAGGGAGAAACCTTTTTTATAACTATGCCCTGGTGATCTTTGAGATGACAAATCTCAAAGAGATTGGGTTATATAACCTTAGGAATATCACTCGGGGGGCCATCAGGATTGAGAAGAATTCAGACCTCTGTTACCTCTCCACTGTGGACTGGTCTTTGATTCTGGATGCTGTATCTAACAACTATATTGTGGGAAATAAATCTCCAAAGGAGTGTGGGGACCTTTGTCCAGGGACAATGGAAGAGAAGCCATTGTGTGAAAAGACAACCATTAATAATGAGTACAACTACCGCTGCTGGACCACAAACCACTGTCAGAAAAGTAAGAGTTAAATAAACTGCTTTTACTTGCTCCCCTTTCCCCGCCCTTTCTTTCCCCACCTTCTTTCTTTATGTAAAAGTAACTAGTTCTGATAATCCAGGTGGCTGTTTCATTTAATGAATTGGTAGGACTACCATTTCAGGCTTAGTTTCCTAAATGGATAGATCTCAATTGGAATTCTTTTCACATCTTAGACCTGGTGATGTAAGGATGTAATGATTACAACTGCTGTTCAACCCTGTTAGACTCTATATATGTATTCACAAACATGTATACTACATACATACATACATACATGTGCTAAGGGCCAGACATATGATCTTATTTAAACTTTGTATGCCACATGAGAAAAATGGTACTGTGTTTACACTTAATAGTTGCTTAAAGTTCATTGTTGGTTGTTGGAACAGATGGTTGTGGTGAAAAGTTGTGTTGTCAGTATACTATAGTACAGTGCTGTAGTACTCAACACAAACTATTACTTAAAAATGGAAAAAAAATTAGTAGTTAAGTCTATACCCATTTGGAAGGGTTAACTTGTGCCACATGTAAGGTGGTGATCACACAACTTTTAAGGTTTTTAGTGAATAATTGACTTTGGTTTCACAAGGACAGAGTGTGTCTGAACAGTATAGTTAAGCGGAGAGATGACTAAACTGGAAATCAGGAGATTTGGGTTATAGTTTAAACTCTGTCTCAAAATTAGTTCTATAACTCTGGCAAATCACTTACTTTGTTTGGGGCCTCAATTTCCTTATCTGTAATATTTATCTACCATATGTCACAGGATTGTCTTCTATGTAGAAGATTTGGAAAGCGAAATTTGTCATACCATGTAGAATGGTATTTTTATGTGTTCAGTTGATCTGTTCCAGAATCCCATTATTTCCTCCTCATTTTGACTTAGCCACAGGTAATCCTCCCCTTAATGTGATCAGAACCATGGGAATCAGATCAGAGTTGTTAAAATATCACGTTGATTACTCTCAGCAGATGTTTACGTGGTAATGACCAAGAGGATATTGCCTGCCAGTAATCATATTAGGAAAGTAATCAGCTATGTCTCATGATTGGTCCTGTTAAAGACTGAAGGTCTTCCCCTTTGTGTTCTTGCCATTTTCAAACTACAAAGAAATGCTCAATTAGGTGGTGCGAATAAACTGTGGAAAAAGGAGGGGAAAAATGATATGAGCCACAAGGTGCCTGTTGGTTTGATCCCATTTTGATCTCACTTGTGACAGAAATAATACCTTTTAAATCTAAAGTTGTTTCTGCACCCCAGGATGACTTAGTCGATCCTTGGTTCTGAATATGTGCATGCACATTCTTCATTTGAGAAGTACAGAAAGACCGCTCGCCTCTGAAGGAGCACAATGCAAGATCCGCATAAGACAGTTATAGTTACAGTGTTCAAACACTGTGATTGACATCTAAAGCATCATTGTGTGTTCTGCAAGCACTCTGATGATCCTGTTGCAAGATCCGTCATTTTACAAACCAAGCTTGATTGAAATGGGAGGAAGGCACTGCACCCAAGTTACTGTAGAAATTACTTAAAATTGTTGCTTATCATTAGCCACATCTTCTGCATGTAAGTACTGGAAAAGTGAACTCTTAAATAAATGGAGGCTTGAAGTATTTTCTATTAAAGGAAGTACTGAGGTTCTTGATTTTTAGTCCCCTCTTGGGAAAAACAACAAAACCACAACAAAAACCTGACAACAGTAACCACAACCAGAAACCCCAAATTAAAACCTCATCACCTATCACCTCATTGCTAGCTTTCTGTTGATGAGCCTTTTCAGAGGTGGCTGGACTGGTCTTCAGACAGTAGACGCATGGTTCATCTGTGGGCTTACATTTGAAGTCTCCTCAGCTTAGTTGGTTCTGCCAGAGCTGGTGCTGTGCTGGTTTAGCCTGCCAAGGTTATTCGCAGGATTAACTAACTCCACACTACAATGAAGCATCACAGTAGGACTATTCAAATGAAGAAGAAATATTGTACAAAATTTAATTCTTTAACTGTGTGTGTGTGTGTTATCTAAAAAGCTTTTTTTTAAAGTTTTATTATTGATGGTATCTCGTAGACTTAAAGTGTAATGCTCATAAGACCAGAGTGATAGACCACATCAGTTTGTTCCGTTTTTATACTGTACTTCTAATCCTGGTTGAAGCCTTTTGTAGATGTGCACCATAAAGAGCCTGGAGAAAAAGGGGGTGATGGAAGAGAACAGGAAAAAAATCTATGAACTCTAGTAGAAAAGAAATACTGAAAACACATATGTGAAAGATCTGTGGATTTCATGAATGTAGGTAACTTAAGTGGGAACTCCATCTGCCAATGCAGATTGAAACCCAACAATGACTTAGATAAATCCTAGAGAAAGGCTTTAGGTTAGATACCTACCTGTTCATGGTCAGAAGCAGAATTTGAATCCTCCTCTGCTTGACTATAAGCCCAGTTTGCTATGCTGCTTCATATAAATATATAGTCCTTGCTGATAATATTTCAATGATATATTCTTATAAGAAAGACATAGTTTTTAATTATTAACAGAAAACAAGGAAATATAACTTCTTTCCTCTCTGCTTACTTTCTAAATATGAAAATTCCATTTTTGCTTCTTCTGGTGGTTTCCTACTTAGAATGTTTATCTTTGTAATCCTTCCCCCTCACTGATTTTTTGTTTTCCCCTATAGTGCTTTGTACATAGTTAGATGCTTGACATATATGTGTTGATTTCTCTACCCTGCTTCTACTTATGTATTTATTATTGTGATCACATCTCCAGTAAGACTCTTGAAATCATATAAGGCTTACAAGAGTTCCATTTGAGAATTGCAAAATTAGAAAAATAAAATACTCTCTTTGACCTTAGGATAAGAATTTGGAGATTATTTTTAAAAAATAAACTAAATCAGAGTTGTAGGTAACCAAAAATCATAATGAATACCTAATAGAGAAATTTAAACTCATGGTAGAGATGGAGGGGATATGATTTAAAATAGAAAAAAAAATCCTGGGAAAACAAATAAACCTTCAAAAGTCTAAACAATTCACCTGGCATTTGTAACTCTTTCTCAGGTGCCTGTTTGTACCTAACATGCCTAATCTAATTCAAAAGAGAGAAGTACTTTATGGGGCAATTCCAGTACTTTTTGTATTTATAAAAATCTACTAAAAATTAGGATAGAAGCATGATAAGCCTTGGGACATTATTACTAAAGAGCCAGTGACTCTCTAAAAAAAGTTTTGTACACTCCATCTACAACTTTAACTTTCCAGGTAACTTTCCATGATATGTGCTGCATTTTTTTTTTTTTTTGCCTTTTTTGTTTGTTTTTGTTGAAAGCAGGCAGCAGTGTGCAGAAGTGATTCTTGAGTGAGGCAAAGGATTGTCAGGTGTTGAAATACTGATATTCTGTAGGTGTGTTTAACAGCCTTTGGCTAATGAGGAGAATAATGTCAATGGCTCTTAGTTTGCAAAGGTTGAGAACCCATTGAAGATATAATGGGGGAAACAGGCTTTTTGTTCTTTCTCCTTTTAAATTTTTCAGATATGACTACTTTGCTATTTTCTGTGATCAGCTACCTTGTGTTAGCCATTATCAAAGCATATTACGGCAAAAAAAAAAAAAAAAAGAAAAAAACCTGCTGAAAGGTTTGAAAATTTACTTATAGGTTGAACCTTGTCCTGTAGTAATTATATTGTACTTGTGTGTCTTTTATCCTGACTGCTTTTTCTTTAGCTGATGTTTGCTCAGTGGAATTTCCATTACTCAGTTTCAGGTAAAGACAGAACTCTAACTGCTAAACTTCCATCTCTAAGCACTTTTTAACATATCAGGATAAACAGCTTGTGGTCTGCTCAAATCACTGTGATTGCGGCCAGGAAATCTATGAAGGCAGTGAGCCCAGCCATGTTGGAAGCTGACTTAGCTGGTGGTGCAGCTTAATTTCAATTAAAAGGGCATTGACTGGCACCAGCAATCCCAGAATTTGTTGCCTTTCATCCCGACTCCTAAATGAGAAGTCAGAAAAATAGCAGATCTGAGCCTTCCTGTGAGAAGGGATTAAATTACTCACTTTATTGACAAAGTGAAAAGTTTACTCTCCTCTCCTGGACTGACTCAGGTATTTAGAATGAAGGGGGGGGTGGGGGGTGGGGGTGGGGTGGGGTGGGGGTATTCATAACAACTCTCCATTTCCCCTACTCTCTTTGTAGTTTCCCCAAATGTATCATTCCAAAGTTCATAGCCCAGGTAATTCTGGTGTATGAAATGAAAAGCTGTCTTTTAGTTTCTTGTAGATTGCTAACCAGTTGAGCCCTCCAGGTAGGGGCCCATGACTCATTAAGAGTTCAGTGAGTCAGCAGTTGGTTTTGGGGCATTGCCTGATCTTCTAACATGAGACCCCACGCATATGTTGTGTTAAGAGGGAGTAGCATGCATTTGGGTATGAGCAATCTATGAAGCATCTGGAAATTTGTGTAAGTTAAGCCCTTGCATTCTAAAGCCAGCTTGGGCTTCTTGGCCTCTCCTTAGCTCCCAGGTGTGTGCTACCTCTACCTAGGGAGGCATAGTGCTTGCCAAGATGGAACCCTCCAGTTGTTTAAGGAATCTGGGAATCCAGCCTGATATGTCTTTAAGTCTATGCAGAAAAGAGAGGAGCGTTTTGTTCTCAATGGATTGCTAGGTTTGGAAGTCATTCTCACTTCTGTGGCAACTTTTTCCTTCTGTTTTTAATGTGATTGAAGCAGCAGCAAAGAACTCAGTATAAAATAATAACAATAACTCACATTTAGATGCTGCTTTGTAGATTGCGAAGTGCTTTCTTTACAACTACCCTAGCAAGTAATGTCAGTATTATGTACTCCCATTTTACAGATGGACAAAATGAAGATCAGAGAGGCCTTGGAGGGAAAGGCAGAGTGAACCCTTGTTGGGAATTGTAGAAGCTTTGCTTTGTTTTTCTTGTTTTTTTGGTCAGGCATGGCTTTTGAGGTCCTTCCTAGCCAGTGAAGAGTCTGTAAACCTGGGTCTGATTTTAAGTTCAGTGTGCTTTTCTCCATACCCAGATTCCTCAACTTTTGTCATATGTACTTGTACTGAATGTCTGACTATGATAGATCCCTATGATCCCCTTCTTTTGGAGTGGGATGTGTGTGTGTGTGTCCTTCTTCCTTTCTTCATAGCTACGGTGACAAGGAAATATACTAGCAGTTGTAAGGGTCCCTTCTTGTCTTGGGATCTGTTGTTCTTCTGTCTGGGCTTTTGGATATTTGTAGGAAGAGACTGTTAGAACCCATCTCACTCATTTTCTATACTTTTGTTCTATAGGTCTTCCATGACCTTCTCAGAGGCCTCAGTAGACCAGGCCAATTACCCACCCCTTTCTTTTCATCCTAAAGTTTCTCCATAACAGGGGCAACCCTGAATTTTAATAGTTCTGTCTAATGAGATTTATTCCTTATTTGCATGTATGTGGTCCCTTGGAAGGCCCACCCCTTCCCTAGCTTCCGATTAGGACAGATGCTATTCAGCTTTTTCTAGCCATATGATCATATCTTGGTACCTCATAAGCCATTCCCTCAGGTATCTTGGGAATCAGATTCCTGTTCCTGTGCTAAAATCATGGGAACAGTCTTGGAAAAATAGGAGATCCAAGGAACCCAAAAATTGTTCAAAATTCCCATTGAAGCAGGTGCTGCCTATACCATAGAGCCAGGTGACTCCTCAAACAACAGCTGCTGCCACCACCCAAACAAAACTAAGGCCAGATAGGTGCACTCCACACTGTGGGTAACAGAGGTCTGTACTCCCTCTCTTGTGGTCATTCTCTCCTGCCTTTTCCAGCAACCCCGGGACTGCTTATACTGCCAAGCCAAATGACCTGAAACTGTTTTTGTGTAGTCAACTCAACAAGCTGCTAGTAAGAGCTGGTGCAAAGGAAAGCATTTGAAGTCAGAGGACATGGGTTCAGATCCCAGTGCTGCCACTTACTCTTTCTGTCACTTAATCTCTCTAGCTCTCAATTTTTTTATCTTTAATATGAGGGAGTTGGATTAGGTGGTCTATAACATCCGCTATGGTTCTAAATCTATCATCTATGATGAAATGAATTCCTGATTACTTTCCGAATAGTAAAGTCTTTACAAAAAAAACACAAAACTTCCTTACCTCCTCCTATGAAGTCTTATTTCTTTATGACTTTGTACCAAGTAATATTACTGAAAGGGTTTACTGTAACCAAAACTGATTAGTTTGTAAAGGAGAAGTCATTTGTGAAAGAGTTAACTTTTTCATTTTTATTATTTATTTTAAACATTTTTTCTTTTTAAATTTTGAGTTTCAGTGTCTCTCTCCCTCCTGCCTCTCCCCCACCTGTTGAGAAGATAAGCAGTGTATCAGTTATTCATATGAAATCATGCAAAACATTTCCATCTTAACCCTATCAAACATATCAACAAAATAAAGCAAAAACGAAACAAAGCAAAGTAAGAAAATTATACTTCAGTTTGCACTGCATTCATCAGTTCTTCTTCTGGAGGTGGATAGCATTTTTTCATCATGACTGCTTCGGAATTGCCTGGGACCTTGTATTGATCAGAGTAGCCGGTTTTTCACACTTGATAATATTACAATATTGCTATTACTATATATAATGTCCTCCTGATTTTACTCATTTCACTTTGCATCAGTTCATATAGATCTTGCCATGTTTTTCTGAAACAATCTCCCTTGTCATTTTTTCATAGCACTTTATTGCAATCATATGACACACCTTATTTGGCCATTCCCCTATTGATAAACATCCCTTCAATTTCCAATTCTTTGCCACCACAAAAAAAGCTGCTATAAACTTTTTTGTGCCCTTAGGTCTTTTCCTTTTTCTTTGATCTGTTTTAAAGTACAGACCTAGGAGAGATATTTATGAATCAAAGGGCACATGCACAGTTTTATAGCCCTTTGGGCATAGTTCCAGATTGTTCTACAGAATGGTTGGACCAGTTCACTACTCCACCAAAAGTTCATTAACATACCTATAATGCCCATTTTGCCGATGAGGGAACAGACTCAGAAAGGGTAACTGACTTATTTGCTCTCCTTCATACAACTTTTAAGTCTCACAAAGACAATTGGAATCCAACTCCATGCCCAGTACTCCATCCACTATGTCGTGCTTCATTCACTGCCTGCAGGAGGCAGATTGAAGGCAGGGAAATTTGATGGTGAGAGAGAGCTTTTCCATTTGTGACACAAGTAACATTAAACAGGGGCCATTTGTTGGCAGGACACTTAAAAATCATTTGGAGTTAAAACACTGAAGTGTTCAAACGCATCTGTCAGGAATGGAGCTGTCCAAAATGAGCAGGTTTCCATCTGAGTGCCCTGAAACAGTAGAGTTGAGGTAGGATTGCCCAGTAGGGTTGAACAACCATCATTGCTTGTGCTACTATAAGAGGGGCCATCTTCCAAAGCAGTGACTCTGTCCAGGACAAGGTCTTTACCTTTAAATTGAAAAAACACTGTAAGTAAAAAAAAGTAGAAAGCTAGGATGGTCTAGTAGAAAGATTATTAGATTTGGAGTCAGAAGAGACCTGGATCCAAATCCTGACTCTGATACTTAAAGGGTACAGTGGATAGAGCACTGGACCTGGAAGATCTGAGTTCAAATTTGACCTTACCAGACACTCACCAGCTGTGTGACCCTGGACAAGTCACTTAATTTCCCTATGTCTCAGTTTCCTCAGCTTTAAAATGGGGATAATAATGTAATAGCACCTACCTCACAGGGTCGTTGTGAAAATTAAATGAGAAAATGAGTGCCTGACCCCTAGGAGGTGCTTAATACATACTGTTCTCCTTCTCTCCTCCCCTTCATAACTGTACAAGCTAAGGTAAGTTGTTAAACCTTTCTAGGTCTTATTTTCATCATCTGAAAAATCATAACTGTAACTTTCACCCTTATTGAATTGCTCTGGGGAAAGTACTTTGTAAAAATTTAAATACTGTACAGGCCTCTTCTTATCATCCTAGTCCCAATTTTGCTTTTATTTTGCTGTATGACTATGAATAAGTCACTTTATCCCTCTTGGCCTGAGCTTCTTTGTATGTACAGTGAAGGGTTAGAAAAAATGACCTCTAAAGAGCCCCTTTCTGCACTCAAATTTTATTATTGTAGATAAGGTTTTTCCCCCTTTAATCATTGTTGCAGGCAGTGACTATTGGGTTGATAATAGTGCTGCCTTTTGGTAGGTTGCGTAACTCTCCATGGCTTAAAGAAGAGAATCTAGCTCTTTATATAGGTGTGTGGTGATTTACTATTGTATGTGTATGCGTGTGTGTGTGCATGCGTGTATATGTGTTTCATTCAGCTAATAAACCCTATAAATTGATGATACCTGCAAGTTTGGTTGCCTTGAACAAAGAATGCGTAAACCTGATGCTCAACTCCCAGTTCCTTCCATTTTCTTTCTTAAAATGAAAAAAAAAAGTACATTTATGGTTACAGAATAGAGTGGGATGGAGTTTCTTTGCTTAACAATTAAAAAGCACATTTTTACATAAAACTGTAAGTCACAAATGGTGTTCTAAGAATACATGCTTGGCCCATTCTCTTTTTTGGGAGGGGAGAGGGTGATAACTTGTTTTCTGTTCTCTCCCTCTCACATCAGTAACACCCCCTGCCACACAGTTAATAGCAGGAAATGTACACTGGATCCCTCTGTCCTTGCTTAGACCTTCCGCTCAAGGATACCAGGTGGGTGGGAAAATGTTGTGTGGGAACATTAGGCATGTTAGGCAGCCAGGCTTCTATTTAATTTTGTTACTGAGCAGAAGTTGGTTTTTGTTTTTGCATCTCCTTCATAAACAAAGGAAAAGATCTCTGCTTCCTTCCGTGCAACTTTTACGGAAATCATGTTTTCCGGGAGGAGGGTGCTCTTGATTCTACACAGCGCATTAAGTGGATACATTTGACCTCTTAGGGAAAAAAAAAATGTGCAAGCTGAACCAAGGAATAATTTCCTGTGTATTCATCTTCTTAAAAGTTCTAATGGGAAGAAACTTTGATAACAGAAAACAGAAGATTATAAGATGCCAGTTATTAAAGTTCAGTGGCTCTTTCAGGTCTTTAATCAGAGGTGTTGTTTTTTTTTTAATAAATTCTATACTAGTACAAGGAAGCCTTGCTTGTTGACAGTCATTTGTTATTATGGTGGTGAGTTCTACTGTCCAATCTAATATTTGTACCCAGTGTTTCTCTGGGGAGGAGGATCCCAGCTGCATTTCTCTGACATCTGCTCTTGGCAGCAGATCTATGAAGTTGGGGTTGCCATACTGGATTTCCGGCTAGAATCAAAGTGCTTGGATGGCTTCTAGCAGCTGCTGGGGCTGGGGAATTGGGCTTAAAAGTGAAAATGGGGGAAAGATTGAGAATAAACAGCCCGTGGTAGAAAAAAGAAAAAGAGAAAGAAACTGAAGTTGGTATTGATAGTACCACTTTCTTGGGCAGCAGGCATTTTTAAATTAGGATTTTTTCAAAAGACATTAGTGGTGATATATGGAATAATGGAAAGAACTCAAGTGCTTCCAGTCAGTGAAGGGTTGCTTTGTTACTGGGTTAGTAATTCAGAATAAGGGTTTTCATTCTGGCTTCTTGACCTTTTGATAATTAATAGTATTACCAAGATATGAGGCTATCACTCAGATATGGGCCAGGTCTGGTTTTATTTTGATTCTAGTAAGGAATCATCTTCTGCCTCAATGAACCTAAATAAATTAGTACATTAAAAAGATTTCTGCTGAGTAATTACGCAGAAGTTTCACTGTAGGTTTTAAGGAAAGATGCATTGGCATACTAATTCCATTCATTTTTCATTCCAAGGAAAAGCAAGAGGACCTCAATTATACGGGAGATTGTCTTTGCAAATGGATGCTGACACTCTGCATAACTTTATTTTTCTTGTTGCCACCCCCCAAAATAATTGCATTTCCTTCCCACTGCCACCATTCCTTCCATTACCACCCTCTACCCAACAAATTCATACCCTCTTGACCCTCCTTTTGAATTTTTGTTGCTAACCGTTGCGGGGGCTGAGACTTAAAAGCACCTTCACCATAATCACAAGTGGAATCCTGGGAATGTACAGTTCTCTGAGAAGAATGTTTCTTTAACTCAACAAATCTGTCTTTTAAAGATCCCTGTGGGAAGATCATTAGAAGCCATCCAGTGGGTGTTCAAGAGGAAAGGTGTGCCAGTGGGTGTGCTTAAATAGAGTACTTTCTATTGGTAGAGAATTGTTCATATGGCACAATTCTTTTTTTTTTTTTGACAGCGTATCATTTTTAACAGGAATTCCAGTTTTATGGGATAAAAGTGAAAGCATTTTATTAATTACAAAATGAATCATCATTCCAATTTTTTGGGCAATTCATAGTTTCAGGTTTGTTAGATGCCTCAGCAATATCAAGAACTCTTAATATCACAGCTACTTTATGCCAATTAAATTACACCTTAAATATAAATTTTGTGACAAGGAACCCACAGCCCTCCCCTTCTCAGCCCATAGAATAATCTCCATTGGTGGATTATTTTTATTAGTCTATTCATAGCGGCTTTGATAATGTAAGGATAAAGAGAAGATGAAGGGCTTTGAGCAGTGTTAAATGGTCTAATCAGAATTCTAAAGTTGAATAATTAGATAATATGAATGAAACCCTTAGGCTAATTGAAGAGGATGGTTTTGGATATAAGCAGTTTATTAACATTAGTTTCCAACCTTTTCTTTCCTTTGCCCTCCCATCTTTATTTGTCTGTTTCCTTCCTCTCTTTTTTCTTCCTTTTCCTATGTGAAACTTCCTATATTAGACAGACATTTTAGACACGTAGAAGATAATAAATAAGTAATAATAAATAATAAAACATATTCCCTCCTCTCATGCAGCTCTATTTTTACAAGCAACAGTGATATAAAGTTATACATAAATTTATAAAAGAAATGTGAATAGTTCCATCCAAATAGTAACATCCAAATAGTAACATCCAAAGAGAAAACAGTTATCCCTGGGTGGTGGTAGAAGAAATAGTGTTGGTCAAGCTTCCACACACAAAAAAGTTTGATCACTGACTGACTCATTCGCTTGACTTTCCCCATTACTCAATCTCACTGTTAGTTGCCTTGTCTTGTGCAACTGTTGGCTAATCTTCCCACTGTGATTACATAGATTGTCAAGTCCTTGAAGGTAAGGACTGTTTTCTATATTTCCTCTATATCTTTCTTGTTATCTAACAGAGTCCTAGGTAATAATAATAATAATAATAGTTTTTCACATTTATATGATACTTTGCAGATTCCTAAGGACTTTCTTTTTAAAAGTACAATCAGTTTTTTTTTCAATTCACAAGATTGTATTCTCTCGAGGGGAGGAGCCAAGATGGAGGAATAGAAAGATACACATATGCTAGCTCTGAACCCACAGCCTATAAAATACCTGTAAAGAAGAACTCCCAACAAATTTGGGAGCAGCAGAAGCCACAGAACAACAGAGCAGACAAGATTTCTGTTCCAGAGAGACCTGAAAAACTGACCCAAAAGGTCCATCACACACTAGATCTGGAGCAGAGCCTAGCCCTGCCTTGGCCATGTGGCACTGAGAGGAGCAGATCTGAGCAGGCTTCAGGGACAGAATCTCCAGTGGCCAGGCAGGTCCCTCCACTCACAGGCGCAAAGGTCAGTGAGAAAGTCTTTTTGGCTTTCTGAGAGGGGAGAGGGGTATCCCCATACCTCAGGCCCCCTCAAGAGGCAGCAGCGGAGGCAGCAGCAGACAAGGGCTCCCAAAGCTCGCAGGAGCCCGGATCCTTTGTTGAAGGTCTCTGCATAAACCCCCTGAGGGAACTGAGCCCCTTGGGGAGGCCCTGCCCCCCACCAGAGCACCTGAACTTAATCCCACACTGAATAACAGCCCCACCCCCGCCAAAAGCCCTGAGGCTGGGAAGCAGCATTTGAATCTCAGACCCCAAGCGCTGGCTGGGCAGATCTGGAGGTGAGGTGGGTGTGGAGAGGACACTCAGAAGTCAAGTCACTGGCTGGGAAAATGCCCAGAAAAGGGAAAAAAAAATAAGACCATAGAAGGTTACTTTCTTGGTGAACATATATCTCCTCCCTTCCTTTCTGATGAGGAAGAACAATGCTTACCATCAGGGAAAGACATAGAAATCAAGGTTCCTGTACCCCAAACATCCAAAATAAATATTCAATGGGCTCAGGCCATGGAAGAGATCAAAAAGGATTTTGAAAATCAAGTTAGAGAGGTGGAGGAAAAACTGGGAAAAGAAATGAGAGAGATGCAAGAAAAGCAGGTCAACACCTTGCTAAAGGAGACCCAAAAAAATGCTGAAGAAAATAACATCTTAAAAATAGGCTAACTCAATTGGCAAAAGAGGTTCAAAAAGCCAATGAGGAGAAGAATGCTTTCAAAAGCAGAATTAGCCAAATGGAAAAGGATGTTCAAAAGCTCACTGAAGAAAATAGTTCTTTCAAAATTAGAATGGAACAGATGGAGGCTAATGACTTTAAGAGAAACCAAGAAATCACAAAACAAAACCAAAAGAATGAAAAAATGGAAGATAATGTGAAATATCTCATTGGAAAAACAACTGACCTGGAAAATAGATCCAGGAGAGACAATTTAAAAATTATGGGACTACCTGAAAGCCATGATCAAAAAAAGAGCCTAGACATCATCTTTCATGAAATTATCAAGGAAAACTGCCCTGAGATTCTAGAACCAGAGGGCAAAATAAATATTCAAGGAATCCACTGATCATTGCCTGAAAGAGATCCAAAAAGAGAAACTCCTAGGAACATTGTGGCCAAATTCCAGAGTTCCCAGGTCAAGGAGAAAATATTGCAAGCATCTAGAAAGAAACAATTCAAGTATTGTGGAAATACAATCAGGATAACACAAGATCTAGCAGCTTCTACATTAAGGGATCGAAGGGCATGGAATAGGATATTCCAGAAGTCAAAGGAACTAGGACTAAAACCAAGAATCACCTACCCAGCAAAACTGAGTATAATACTTCAGGGGAAAAAATGGTCTTTCAATGAAATAGAGGACTTTCAAGCATTCTTGATGAAAAGACCAGAGCTGAAAAGAAAATCTGACTTTCAAACACAAGAATGAAGAGAAGTATGAAAAGGTAAACAGTAAAGAGAAGTCATAAGGGACTTACTAAAGTTGATCTGTTTACATTCCTATATGGAAAGACAATATTTGTAACTCTTGAAACTTTTCAGTATCTGGGTACTGGGTGGGATTACACACACACACACATGCACATGCACATGCACACACACAGAGCACCGAGTGAGTTGAATAAGATGGGATCATATCTTAAAAAAATGAAATTAAGCAGTGAGAGAGAAATATATTGGGAGGAGAAAGGGAGAAATGGAATGGGGCAAATTATCTCTCATAAAAGAGGCAAGCAAAAGACTTTTTAGTGGAGGGAAAAAGAGGGGAGGTGAGAGAAAACCATGAAGTTTACTCTCATCACATTCCACTAAAGGAAGGAATACAATGCACAATCATTTTGGTATGAAAACCTATCTTACAACACAAGAAAGTGGGGGAGAAGGGGATAAGCGGGGCGGGGGGGATGATGGAAGGGAGGGCAAAGGGAGGAGGGAGCAATTTGAAGTCAACACTTGTGGAGGGGCAGGATCAAAAGAGAGAATAGAAGCAATGGGGGGCAGGATAGGATGGAGGGAAATATAATTAGTCTTACACAACACGACTATTATGGAAGTCATTTGCAAAACTACACATATATGGCCTATATTGAATTACTTGCCTTCCCAAAGGGAATGGGTGGGGAGGGAGGGATGAAGAGAAGTTGGAAGTCAAAGTTTTAGGAACAACTGTTGAGTATTGTTCTTACTACTAGGAAATGAGAAATACAGGTAATGGGGTATAGAAAGTTATCTGGTCCTACAGGACAAAAGAGAAGATGGGGACAAGGGAGAAGGGAGGGAAGGTAGAAGAGACGGCAGATTGGTGATAGGGGCATTTAGAATGCTCAGTGTTTTGGGGTGGGGCGAGGGGACAAATGGGGGAAAAATTTGGAACCCAAAGTTTTGTGAAAATGAATGTTAAAAGTTAAATAAATTTAAATTGAAAAAAAATTGTATTCTCTCCTCACTTCTTTTCTTCCTCTTTGCTGGAAAAAAAAGATAAACCCTTGTATCAGATATGCAAGTCAAGCAAAATATTTTCACCTTGTCAGTATCCAAAAATTTATGTCCTTCTGTACCTTGAATCTGTCACCTCTCTGTCAGGAAGTAACCAGCTGGCCTCATGACTGGTCCTTTGGAATTATGCTTGGTCATTGAATTGATCAGAGTTCTTAAGTCTTTGAAAGTGTTGTTGTTGTATGAATGCTTGTCTTGGTTCTGACAGAGCACTTCCCTCACAACTCCCACGAGGTGGAATTAGTGCAACTATTATTACCAACCTTTTTACAAAAGAGGAAGACGAGGTCCATGTAGGCACTAAGTCAGAATTTGTTGATTGATTCCATTTGTTGTCCTGATTATTTTCTGGGGATTAATGACCATTCAGTAGGAAAAGAGAAGTTACTTACCTTTGTAATGAAGTTTATTCCATCTAATTGGGAGAGGGAATGGATTTAATTGATACAGGTGGTAACTCTATGTACCTCCTTTGCAATTTCCAGTCCTAAGGAAGAGGTTAAGTAACTTAGTCGGTTCCTGACAGCCAATGTTGTGTCAGAGAAAACATCTGAACTCAGGGCTCCCTAGTTTTGAGGCCATCTCTCTATCCACTGAATTATAGCTGTCAAACACCCCTCAACACTCCGTAGTACTGCCAAACTAGATCAAAATATACTTGGGGACACTTTTAGCAATATAAATTAAAATACAATAGAACATAGGCAATGTTACTACTTGTGGTTTTCTAAATAACTGAAACCTTAGGATTTGGTGACTCCTATAAAGTTCTATTAACTCTTGAAGACACATCAATAGACCTTGATGTTTCTCATAATATTTAATATTTATCTAGTGCTTTTAGGTTTGCAAAACACTGTGCATGTGTTATCTCATTTGATCCTCACATCAGCCCTGTAAAGTAAGTGCTGTTATTATCTATATTTTTCAGATGAAGAAACTGCCACAAATAACAATGATAACTAACATTTATATAGCCACTAAAACTTTCCAGGCACTGTGCTAAGTGCTCTACCAATATTTTCTCATTTGGTCTTCCCAATCGTCCTGTGAGGTAGGTGCTGTTATTACCCCGATTTTGCAGATGAGGAAACTGAAGCAAACAAGTTATGTGACTTGCCCAAGGTCAAACAGCTAGTAAGTGTTGGAGGCTGGATTTGAACTCAGGTTTTCCCGACTCCAGATCCAGGGCTCTTTCCACTGCATCCCCTGGCTGCCTAGCAACAAACAGTCATCACCTATGACAGAGGAGCTTTGACACTGTCTGCTTTGCGTTTGCTATTACTTCTTACTCCTCTCCTCTCACTATATCTTCTCCATCTACTACACCAGGCTTCCTCTCTGTGCTCTGTAACAACTATTAAAATGTGCACAGAATTGCCAATGCCTGACTTTCCCTTATATCAGTCTTCGTGTCCTTGCTCTCACTGGGATTTAGGACCCTGCTTTAAATCTTGTTCCATAGGTGGGTAAGTTTCACTTGATTTCATTTTTTTTTCTCCTTACAACCATATTTCCATTCCTCTGTTGTTAGGATGTATTTCAAAGTGAATATTTAGACCTCTCAACTTGTTTGGTTCTTGGAGGATTTTCTTAGGATAACTTAACATTTTTCTTTATCTATTCATATAGGGCAGCTAGGTAATGCAGTGGGTAGAGTACCAGGCCTGGAGTCAAGAAGACTCATCTTCACGAGTTCAAATCTTGCCTCAGACATTTACTAGCTGTGTGACCTTAGGCAAGACACTTAACCCTGTTTGCCTCAGTTTCTTCATTTGTGAAATGAGTCAGAGAAGGAAATGGATTCCAGCATCTTTGCCAATCAGATTTCAAATGGGGCCTCAAAGAGTTGGATATGACTGAAAAATGATTGAATAACATCTTATGCATACATATATGTGTATGTGTTTTATATGTATTATAATATATGATGTATATATATAATATATATTTATAAATTATAGTGGTGCTAACCCACACTTTAAAAAATGGGATTTTGCAGCATTAAGACAATAAATTGGCCTCAAATTGCTTACAACTTAGCACCCTCAGGATTATGGCATATTGATCAATAAATAAACATAATACAAAGTGAGAAAGTGTAGAAGTACAAATACAGTCCTTTGAAAGTTCAAGTGAAGAGGTCTAGAAAAGTTACTATAAATCACCTATATAGGAATGATTATTTCCAATGAATCACGGAGTTGGAAGAAGCCTTTAGTAGTCATATAATCCAACCTGTACCTAGATAGGAATTATTTCCTACCTGAAAGGAATCCCTTCTATGACATCCTGTTTACAGTTGAAAACCTCTATAGATTGGGATCTTCCAAGGCATCTCATTCCTCTTTTTAATAACGAGAATTGATTAAAGTCTTCCTAACAGGCTGGAATGCTGGATCAGACCCAATAAGATGATACATTTATATAATGCTGTTAAATTTCAAGCATTGCTTGTAGGTTAAAAAAAATCCATACCTATCAGGTATGCAATAGAACTGATTTAAGAACATAGTGTTATAGATTTAGAGCTGGAAGAGATCTCAGAGGTCAGTAGGATTAGAACAACATACATTTAGAACTAGAAGGGATAGAACAGCCTAATTTTGCATTTTACAGATGAAGAAACTGAGGCCCAGATAGGCCCTGTGTTACTCTACATAATCATTCAATCTAAGTTAAAAAGTTGGGATTCTGACTTTATCCTACTTATGGAATTTTGTTGCCTTTTTCTTAATAGAAATTCATGCCAATATATGTGGGAATTTTAGTTTATTTTAAATTTTAATAAGTTTGAGATAGGCTGTACCCTAAAAGAGCTTATATTCTAATGGGGGAAGATAGCACATTAAAAGAGCTAAAAGGAGGAGGCAGGACCAGGAATAAAGGGTACCTGCATGTTGGTTTTGCCAAGAGGCAGAAGCAGGACCTGTGAAGGGAAAACCTGCCTTTGGAAGCCTTTGAGCAGATGCTGGAATGGCAATCCATGAGTAATATAAATGGAAATTATTGAATTGGGTGGGAGGTTGTTTTAAGTAACTATTAAGGTCCTTTCCAAGTCTAAGAAATGCTGTTCTACTCATGGTTTTTGTTTTAAAAGCCTGACTAATATTAACATGTAAGAGGAGGAATAACACTGAAAATCCCCGCATGATCTTTGAAACACAAACTGTTGTTTGTCTCTCATCTTGAAGGAGATATAAAAATTGCAGTGTGTTTCCTGGGCATAAGTATTGCCTTTTGCAGAGCACCCCTGGAGAGAATTTGTTTTGCTTTTAAGGCAAAGGGAATCTTAATGCAGAAGCAATTAAGGAGAATTAAGATTGAAAGTTTTCCTGACAGGCTAGAATACTGGTTCAGAACCAGTGAGATGATATCTTTATCCCTGTTAAATACCAAGCCTTGCTTTTAAGTTAAAACAACAAAAACCAAACCAAACCACATGGTATAAGTATAGTATGTGGTAGAACTGACTTAATATCATAGCTTTAAAGCTGAAAGAGACCTCAGAGGTCACAGGATCGTAGAATCACAGATTTATACATAGAAGGGACCTTAGAAGTCCCTTTTGTTTTTGAATGCATAATTTAATTTGTTTTTCTAGGAAACTTTGCCTCTTTAAGTAGATGGTATATTAGGTAATGGTTTGGATGAAATAAGGCAAAAAAAAAAGAACAAGCTTGATGTAGATTTTGTGCTGGTTAAAAGTCTGGCATTTTTGTTGTTGTTTAGTCATCTCTTAATTGATTCCAACTCTCCTTGACCCCATTTGGGGTTTTCTTGGCTAAGCTATTGGAGTGGTTTGCATTTTTTTCTCCAGCTCATTTTACAGATAAGGAAATTTAGACAAACTTGGTTAAGTGACTTATCCAGGTTCACATAGGTAGTACATGTTTGAGGCCAGATTTGAACTCAGGAAAATGAGTCTTCCTGACTCCAGATCCAGCACTCTATTCCTTGTGTCAACTAGCTACTCTGCTATAAATGCCTGGATGTTTTTATTACACTGCTTTTAATATCCAGGAATTATGAATGCCCCCAACAAATATCTACCTAGGGTCTATGTTAGCATTGGGGAGACAAATAACAGTAAGCCTTGCATCCTCCTGTTAAGGAGATTGAAACTCCGAGTCATTCAGTATGACTTGAGTAGGTCCATTTTAATGAAAATGGATCTAATCTCTTACCAGTCTTCTTCCTAAATTACTTATCTTTTCAAGTGCTGCAGGGTAGGATAAAAATTGAGCATAATTTCTTATGTCCTTTGTTACTGCCTAATTTATGGTGGAAAACTGATAATTTGATTATATTGTCCCCTCTGAAACCTCTCTCATTCCCTTTAGCTTTTTTTTTTTTTTTAATTAGGGAAGCCTCCTTTCCACCCTGGTCACCTGTTGAATCAGGAGTTGGACTGAACCTGGCGTTAATGGTGCTCTGATGATTTCTTGACTTCCGTTGGCTTTGAGTCCCAAGTAAAATAAAGTACTTAGTTTAAGACAGAAAGCGGACATTTAAGCCTGATATCATGGTGAAGCTCTAGACTTGCTCAGAATGGTTATTTCTGTATGTTTCTGTTCAATTTAGAATCAAGTGAGGGCCAACTAAAGGAGTGTTTCCGGAAGTGTGGTCTGTGGACTCCCAGAAGTTGGCTACAATTCATGTAGATGTTTTCAAAGAAGGAGATATTGCTGAAAGGAAAACAAATACTTTTGGCTATTAAGTGAGGAAATAAGGGTCTTAAATAATGTGATAGAAATAAGGTTATTCCAAGATGAGTGACTGTTGGAAGGGAAATTTTAGGGCTTCTAGGTAGGGTTAGTGCTAGGTCAATAACAGACTTTTAAAAGTCACTTGTTTGGTCTTGTCTGTTGTTACTAAAGGTAATAGTGTATATGTATCCATATGACAGTTAATAAGCTACATAATATATAATTTATGAACGCTTAAGGGGAATATTTATCTAATGATACTGTTCAATGAGTTTGGAAGCATGTAGAGCTCCCATGAAAACAGAAGCTAAACGACCAAAAAGCTTAGTCCCAGTTTTTTCATGGTGCTGTACCAAAATGGACGTGTACAATTATGACCTAAGTATTTCAGGATCCTAAAGCATGTTTTGATTTGTCAAAGAAAGATTAAATTGTATTTGCTGTAACTTCAGTATTATTTTAATTTGCCTCTGAATTAATCTCCCAATACTGAGAGACAGTATTGTATGGTAGAAAGAGCATTGGTCTAGGAGTCCAAGGAAGTAGGTTTGAATTTCAACAGGGCCACCCTAAGTAAGTCAGTTAATTTTTCTATGCCTCAGTTTATTCATCTGTAAAATGAAGTGTTGGACTTAAATGATCTTCAAGATCTCTTCCACTTGTATAATTCTTGGGTAGCTTTCATGATTTGTAACCATGTTTAGTACATTTAACTCTTTCCTAAACCACATATTAACCAGCATATTCTTTTCTTAGTCCAACATCCTTTTCTATCAACATCTAGACTCATTCTTTTAATCCTAGGTCAAGTTATAATTAATTCATGAAGTCTTCTCTACCCCTTTCCCTTTTCTTGTCCTTTTATGTTTCTTGGTGCTACAGTCAATACCTGGTTATGTGCTGTTTAATCTTCTGTAATTCACATTTCAGCACTGTATCAATATATAGATTTTAAAACTGTTATTTGCTGATTTTTTTCATGCACTTAAGTCATGTCTCCTCCAGTGAACAAAGTTCCTCGTGGATCGGAGCAGTATCTGTTATTTGCTTCTTTTATAACTTAAAGAGTGAAGTACATAGTAGATGCCTAGTTACTGTTTTTTAATTTAATTTTTTGATTCTTTATAAATTTGGGTTGACCATACATGTCAAATTAATTCTTTAAGATTTGTACTATTTTGTTCTTATCTGTAAAGTGAAATTAATAACATCTACTTCACAAATTTATGAGTATCAAATAAGAAAAATTTATGGGAAGTAACTGGGGCCAACCTTGTAATTCTATGTAGATGACGGTTTTGCTGCTGTTGATATCATATAGGCTGAGTCAGTAGGTACCAAAATTTGAAATAGATTCGTGGGGTATTTTCATGACTAAAGAGGTCTTGCTCTTTGCTGAAAAGTTCCAAAGCAAATAAACAAAATGAGAGCATTAGCCACTAAACTGGAGCGAGAATGTTCATATTTTTGACCTTTAGTAAAATATAAAAGTTTGGATCTTAGGTTCTTCTGTTTATCTTGTTCATTTACATGAAGTGTAGTTAATGAAATACAAAGAAACATTACTAAGTTGAGGGAAATGTGGTGTGATAAAGTGCTGGATGTGAAGTCAGGAAGAGCTGGGTTTTATTACAAGTTGTGTGATAGACAAATCACTCCAACTGTGGGTCCCTCAGTTTCCTTATCTATAAAATGAGGAGTTTGAACTAGATGGTCTTTGAGATTCTTTTATTTCTAAATCTATAATTCTATAATGATTCCTAAAGTAAGGGAAGAGGGTAAAATACCTTGATCATCCTAAAATAACATCTAAGTAAATGAGTTGTGAATACTTATTACTTTGTATGTAAGGAAGGGAAGACAGTGTAGTCAGAACTTTTACCACTGTCCCTCCATTTTCAGTCAAAAATACTGTTGAATCTGTTACATTTAAGGCACTCTTCTAGGTGCTTTTGGGGACAGGGAAGAATGAAAAATCTCTTCCCTCAAGTAACTTCCCTTAACACTACAGTCTAATTGGGGAAATAAGGTATAAACATAGGAAAAGTTTATTAATAAAAAGGCTTTCACAAAACAATGCATCATTAATTGCCAAATAAATTGTAATAAGTCTATATTTAGGTTATCCTTTGGCAAATGTATTTCCTAAAAATTAATGTTTAATCATTAAACAAAAAATTGTTTAATTCTTATTTAATGGTATGTGCCTAGGACTCTTTAGGCAGTTCCAAATCTTTGAATAAGTTGTATTTCAAAAGTTCTTTTGTAAGCTAGTAGCTTGAAATTTGTATCACAAAATCACAAACTATGCATATCCACCATAAATAGTAAACAGGCTATTTGTCCATCTCTTGAAGGTCTACTTAACACATATTTCCCTAATATAGTTTATTAATAGTACTGTTGCAATGAAACTGAACTTTTTTCCTTACAACATTATTTCTATGGGATTAATAACTTCCAAGATCACACTTAGTACACCAAGAATACTTGTCCCTCAGAGTTGATGGCACTTTCCTAAAGCGTCTTGCCAGGAGGTTAAGTCTTTGTCTGCATATTTAGGGAAAAGGGTAACTATTCCTGGATATCCGTAATTTCATTCTCCATTATTTACCTATTAGAAGATTTTTTTATGTCTATATAAGATAAAATGCTTTCTAGTTGCTACCCAGGTATCCTGATTGGGGAACAAAGGTTGAGTTTTGGATTTTTGAGTGCCTGTTTGCCTACATGTGATATATTTGTTCCTGTCTTAGGGGCTGTGGGTGATGAAAAAAGAGTATTGGATATGGTTCATGAACATAAGAAGCTTACAGTTTATTTTTTTGGGTAACTTAATTTTTCTTCCTTTTCTCAGAGGTTATCATTTATTGTACAATTGTAACTGATATTAGCTTATCAGTTTAAATCTTAGAGAGATTATTTTAATAAGGAAGAAGCTGCAGGGATTCAACTAGGAGGATGGGAAAATTAAGGTGCCTTACTGTCTCCCTCACTTTTCCTCTGTCAAAGAAAAATCTCTGTGTGTCCTTTGTCCTATAGAAATATTAAATCTATGTTAAGTATGCAGACATGAATAGTCAAGAGGAAGTGTTTGTGGGGAGTAGGATCTGCTGAAACAAATAAGTACCACTAACCATCAGGAAGAAATACTACATAGATTGCAATCTTTAGTCTCCATTATTTAAAACAATGACCAAGATCTGCAGAAAATGAAAACATTAGGCAGCTATGAAATTAACTCATGTTTTTCTACGTGTTACATAACGTGAATTGGATTACCCAGTTTTAAGGTAATATATAAGATAAGGGCATTCAAGTATGGGTAGTTCAGTTTGGCATTTATCATGAGATCTATTCTCTGACAGTCATTCTTATTGAAAGTGGGTATCTATTGAATAACATCTCATTAAGCCTTGCTAGGTTGGGAGCCATGCATTCAGCCATGTGGGAAGACTCAGAAAATCTACATTATGGAGCTACTTAGTATGGTTTTATACATTTGGTTAGCATTTGCTGTTGATTAAATGGTGGAGCAGATTAAGGCTGAATGAATTTTCTTCCTCTCTTGCTCTTCTTATCCTGAACGGCATGCTCTGCAGCCAAAGGTTTCCCAGAATTTTTATTATGGTTGTGAGAACAGATTTAATTAGCAGGTTGGAATGGCTTTGGAGCAGTTCAGCTCAATCTGCAGTTAATTATTGTAGCAGTGATTTATATTCTGAGAAAATTGACAAAATTAAACAAATTTACATTTATTCTGTTTTTCTTTAAGCTGTGTAGTCAGTAAATGTTTGAAGTAACAGATGCCATTACCTGAGAAAAAAAAAGAAAATCCAGACAGCCATCCATTCATTTCACGGATTGTGTTTTCTTGTAAATTGCACGCACATAGGAAGCCATGGGAGTGTGAGCAGTATGACATGTTTCTGAGTCTGCAAAGTTTGTTTTGGCAAAGGGGGTGTTGCTTTGGAGGAGGCATCTTTTTGGAGTTGCATATTGTGAAGATCTCAAACTTTGGGAAAAGATGTATTTTCATTGTCTTTGCTTAGGGGGACAAAAGCACAAGATGTTTGTTTTTGTTGGTGGGGGAAGCTCATCTTAGTGTTAATCATTTCCTTGATGTGACTGTAAAGGCCTTGGCTCACAACTATGGGTTTAAAAAGAAAACTGCTAGTTTTAGGAAATGTTTGTGTTTTGAAATATTCTTTGATCATGTTAGGTTTATACACGTAGAGAGTTACTGTAACCTTCCACTTATATAACCATTTCACATGCATTAAGAACTCACGTTTTGTTTCTATATGCTTTATTTATTGGGGATATGTGCTTTTAAATTAAGATTTATCTTTTCAAACCTCTCTCTGTCTGTGGGCTAGGCCTTTTTAGCCATTAGGATTGGGGGTTTGGGTGGGGGCTGAGTAGGAAAAACAGAGTTTGACTGCTCTAGAATTAATTTACCTTGTGGAAAACATGTTCTGACTAGAAAGTCTGGTTTTTTTTGTTTTTTTTTTTTTTGCTTAAAGACTAAAGGCATCTTATAGATTCAATGAACGAAACCACCATAGGACAGATAGAAGGTACTCGCTGTAGGCTAGTCACTCATGACAGGTAGCTCTAGATTAATACTGTGTGCTTCATTATTTCAGGATTCCACCATGAATTTTGTTTAAAAGTTATTAGAATTGGAACACTGATGTTTATTCAGAACTTTGTATCACCATGCACTTTCCACAAAACAACTTTGCTACACCCCTCTCAAAAGTATCTAACTACATTTATTTATCTCATATCCTCCCATATATCCCCCCCTTTCTAAGTCCTTATCTTGGTCAAAATGATTTGAAGTAGCCTGTCCCACTCTCCCAATACCTCTTACATAATTTAGTGTTCCCTGATAGGGAAAAGCAATACTTAACCCCGCTTGGTGTTACTTTAAATTGATCATTTCTCTTCAAGTCTTCATGAAGTCTTATATATTTTGGGCTTTACAATCTAATAATAATTCATAGTGCTGTTTGGTGGACCCCACGCTTACAGCTCTGCATCTTAACAAACAAGCTAATCAAGCGTTTTTTGCTAGGGTAGCCACAAGGTAGAAGAGCAGGCTACAGTCGTAGTGTGAAGTTTAGCCCATGTCTTTAGAATGTTCCTCCTCGATTCCTCGTCAATTCATTTCTGAATTCTGAAAATCTTCCCTAACTGAATACGTATTGAAGAGATTGCAAGAAGGCCATGTGAGAAAGTAGATACAGCACTGGATTTGGGTTTAAAGCTCTGTTCTGACAATCCATCAGTCAGTCAATATTTCTTAAGTGCCTGCTATATGCCAGGCACTGTACTGAGCCCTGGGGATACAAAAAGAGTCAAAAGACAGCCCCTGCCTTCCAGGACCTTACAGTCTAAAAGGGGAGACAGCATGCCAACAAATTATATACACTGAACTGTTTGAGTTTGGACAAGTTACTTAAATGATCTGTGCCTTAATTTTCTCACTTGTAAAAGGGGATAATAATATACTACGTTTGTCATGGTATTGTGACAACATGTGCTTTGTTAACTTTAAAACATTATGTTCATATGAGTTGTTGGAGTTGTTATAAGTACATTGGAAGGGACAACTTGGTGTTCAGTCATTTTAGTTGTATCTGACTTTCTGACCCCATTTGGGGTTTTCTTGGCAAAGATCCTAGGGTGGTTTGCCATTTTCTTCTCCAGTTCATTTTCCAGAGAAGAAAATTGAAGCAAATAAGATTAAGTGACTTGCCTAGGATCACACAGCTATTAAGTGTAGGAGGTCAGATTTGAAGGTGAGTTTTCCTGACTCCAGACCCAATACTCTTTCCACTGCACTATCTAGCTGCTAGGATATATATTCAGGTTCTATGTGCCTCTTGTTTCCCTATATTTTCTGACCTTTCTCCTCATCTCATGATGTTTGGGGAGGGAGATGTTCCTATTTTTCAAGTACTTGTTTGGGCTGGACCATATTAATAATTCATTTGTTTTTAGAATATCGTACCTGGACTGAGCAAGGTACAAACATAAAAAAGACTTGATCTCTGCCCGTAAGGAACATATCCTGAACAACATGGTTATTTATTAGCAGGAGAGGAGACTGATAGTTTTGTCAAATATTCCATTATGTTTCTTTTGTCTTAATAGAAAGCACTTTATAGAGAGTGAGAATTTAATCCATTTGGGATTTTTAATATTATGCTACTTTAGTATTAATGCTATATCAACCAAGTGTTTAATAAAAGAAACGTGTTCAGTTAGTAATTGCAGAGCTTTAATTTTATGGTAAATTTTCAAAGGAACTATGAAAAAAGAATGGCCAAGGGGGGTTATAGGGAAAAATGTCAGTAAAATGTCAAGTGTAAAACCAGAGGAGAGGTAGGGTTTCAGATACTTCAAGAATGCCATATAAGGATATCTCTCAATTTTTAAAATGTGATTATAATTGTCTGTGACTCTTCATTTAAAGGAAAGATTAAAACAAAATGGCAAGGCAGTGAAACTGAGGACATTTGATTTCATTTAGAACCTGTTTCTGAATTTTAATTAATACTGTGTTCTTTTATGCTGCATTTTTTTAAAAAATGTTTCTAAAGACAGGATCTTTGCATTTATGAATTATTTCCATGTAGTGAGCAAAAACTTTGATATTGATCAGTGATCAAAAACCTTTGTTTAGCTGGCTTTCAATTAGCAGATTTTCTTTTAAAACCTTGGTTTGGAGCTTTAGGAATTATCTGACAATGATCGGATGCTTCAGTACTAATTAACAGCAGGTTGTAGTCTTGTAAAAATGTATCCTAATGTATAGTAAACCTTTAAAACTTTCATTAAAAGTGCGTACTTCACACAGGCAGGAAAGTGCGCCTTTTTGGGCAAGAATTTAGATGACAGTTTTTTTGAACCTCCAGTTTTCTTTGAATTAAAGTATAAGGGACTGCTGAAAACACTTTAGCCATCTAGCCTTAGTTTATTTTTTTCGTTGGGTAAACCAGACTAAAGCTCGGTTCTCCTTGCCACAGGCAAACAGCCAATATAATCCTTGACGAAGGAGATAAAGATGCGTTCTGTAACTTTGCTTCGTGAAACTTTTTTGAATTGTTTTCAGGCTTCCATCAGAGGTCTTGGATGCTCATGAAGAAATGTGAAGGAAGGGAGGTGCGAGTGCAGGGCTGAGTAGCTTACATTTCTTCTTCAAGATGCTGCCAGAAACCCTTATATTAGTGTCCCTTTTAAGGTTGAACTTCATCTTGTTTAAAGCCTTGCGGAGGAACAAGAGATGTTCAATGGCAGAAGAGTGAACTTGCTTTTTCTTGCTTGTTTTTTTTTTTTTTTTTTGCTTTTAATCAGTTAAAGGGATTTAGGTACCAAGGACAAATTCCCTCTTGCCTTATCTCTCCTGGGCCCTTCCTTCCCTTTCTTCTGCTGGCCTAGATCAGACATGGTGCAAGATTAAAGGTTATGGTCACAGGAAATGATGCAGTCTAATAAGCATACTGAAATGTAAAAGAGGGCAGAAACCCTGTTACAAGTACAGTTCATGGAAGGGTGGGGTTTCTCTGTATATCAAAACATTGTCCCCTCCAGGACTGACCAGAAGGGGCTTAGGGGAGGGGCAAGGGAGTAATAGCTGTCTCTTTGAGTGGGTTTATAATTGGCTAGGAATTTTTGTCCGCTTAGTCACTGCAGTATGGAGCGGATGAGGAAAAAACCACAGGCCCCAACCGTTAGGGCCCCGTGGATAGACTCTGTCATCCCAAAGGAATGCATGTGAACAAAACACTTTGTGCGGTGCAACCGTTTGCCTAAACAGTATTGCATTCTTAAAGCAGGGGCTGAGTCACATGGAGCAGATGGATTGTTTCTATAAAATGGAAGTTTTGTAGCACTGAATAGTCAGATTGAGCTTTTAAGTTTGGTTCAAGTGGGTCAGAATATGGGTGTGGTGTGATGGGGAGGTTGAGATTAAAGAAATTCTATTTGAGGTCCTATTGTCAAATCTTGCTTAGGCTAAAGGGAACTTTCTTCTTCCTCTTCCTTCTCCTATTGCCTTCCTTCCTTCCTTCCTTCCTTCCTTCCCTCTTTCCCTCCTTCCTTCCCTCCCTCCCTTCCTTCCTTCCTTCCCTCTTTCCCTCCTTCCCTCTTTCCCTCCTTCCCTCTTTCCCTCCTTCCCTCTTTCCCTCCTTCCTTCCTTCCCTCTTTCCCTCCTTCCTTCCTTCCCTCTTTCACTCCTTCCTTCCCTCCCTTCCTTCATTCCTTGCTTCCCCTTTCTTACTTCCTCATTGTTCTCTCTTTCTTCCTCTTTGCCATCATCTGTCTTTTCTTAGCTTCTTTTTCATCTTCCTTTTTTCTCTTTCATCCCCCCCCTTCCCTTTCTTTCCTTCCTTCAAAAATTAGTTTGTTTCATTAAAATGGCTACTCTGTAAGGCATTTAAAAGGTTTTTCCATATCATTTGCTATAGAATAGTTAAATAAGATGCTATTCAGCATATTGAACTATCTTTTTAAAAGCAGAAATCTGCTAATTGCAAATGGATAGGCCTGCTTACAGTCATAGAACTGTTTAAGATCATTCAAAACCAGTATGTTTATCAATTTTGACTTAAGCTGTGGGATTATGTTTATTTAGCCTTATATTGGCAACTTTGCCATTTTCAATTTTTTTCAAGTTAACAAAGTTTTAAAAACCTTAATGTTTCAGTTTTGATACTTAGATTATTTTCACTAATCTACCTTTTTTGAGGAGTAGTTGGGATAGCATTAGTAGAAGCCTTTTAAAGCTTGATACACTTTAGTAGCATTTGAATGCCTCCAGAAGGGTTAAATTGTTACAAGCCTAATGTATGATTCTCTTACTTTTAGAGAATAGTTTTTTGTTGGAGATGTAGTTCCTTCAATGAAAATACACCATCAAGTCAAACTGGAGAGGGGATGTATTGTGTTAGTTTCTTTCCTTTCTTAACCTCTGACATTGGTGTGGTATAATGGAAATAGCACAGGATTTTGAGTCAGAAGACTTGAGTTTGAGGTCTGGCTTGGCCACTTTTTACTAGCTACTTGACTAGTAATTTTCTTCTGTACCTCAGTTTCCTTCGCTGTTAAATGAAGATAATTATGCTTTTGATGACTAATTCTATAGGATGTTTGTAAGGGGAAAAAATTATAACCATTATGGTATTAGATAAATATGAGCTGATATTACTTACTCCAGCCCTACAGAATAATCCAGTATCTCATACAGATATAGCCTGAAAAACTTCTCCACTGCCCCCAAAGGTTGGAGGCTGAGTAGGTTAAGTTGACTCTGCCCTTTCTTAAAGCCGTAAGTTCCTGTAGGGTGGGATGGAGAGGATCTGTGGACTTTTCTTTCACAATGAATCCTTCTTTCTTGTCTTGTAAGCTAGAGTTTTTATTGTGTATGTATCTCTTACTCAAGTTTTGGTCACAATTTTGTTGTGAAAGAGCATCCCAGATATGAAAATCAGGCAGCATTTCTTAAAGATGGAATTCTGCCTATTGGATTATTATATAATGAAGGGTATCCGTGTGGAATCCCAATGAACTGGAAAGCTTAGAAGAACAGGTCAATTGTAGACCTTGCATGCCAGTAGTAAGGATCCAGGTGTGTTCAGAAGGGAAAAGTAGAATATCCTTTCCCCTTCCCCTTACCTTTAACACTTTTAAAGAGCCCTTTCAAATGGTTGGAATTGTGGCCTGACCTAGGATGACTGTGGTTATTTACACATTTAGTCAGAAACTTTCTGGGCCCTAGGACCATTGCTAGTACTACCAGTGCAAATTGGTATATACGTATCTTTAGCAAATGTATTAAAATACAGAGTTTATTTTGGCAGCCTTAGAAAAGGTTTTCTCTGAAGAATATTTACAAGTAGGATAGCCTTTTCTTAAAAAAAAAAAAAAAGCATGAATAACATCCTGGGTCGAAGTATAGGGAAGGAGAAACAGGTTTATTTAATGTTTTAAATCATGTGTGTTTGTAATTGCTTCATTAGGGTGTTTGCTAATAACTTTCTGTGAAGAACAAAGTATACTTGTACTTGAAATGGACAAAGTTTTATGTTTTTCTCAGTGGGTGCCACAGAAATGAGGAAAGAGTTTAGGAGAAACACGGTGTTTCAGGTGCTGGAATGAGCTTTTGTTGCCTATCATTATGAATTTTTTAAAATCTCAGAGGGTTTTTTTTAATGATTTAATCCTACAATTGAGCTATGGAGTTTTTAAAGGACAACTTTTTAAATGATAAAAGAATGTTTTGGTAAAAAAAATTTTGCCTTTTTGTTTTCCTCTTTAAAGCTTCAAGGATGCTAGTGTAATTTGAGGAATTTCATTTTCAACTAGATTATGCTTTTTTTTAAAGATACATAATAATCCTCACAGGTAGACTAGATTTTAATTCTTTTTTATCTTAAAGGAATCAGGCTTATGGTAAAGACAGTTTTGCTGGTGATATGGAACTATTCAGGAGACTCATAAAATGCTCGGACTCATTTTGAACTACTCTTGTAAGCTAACCACCTGGTAGACGGTGACTGCTATTTTGAAATAGGACCATTTTTCTGGGATCTAGAAGGCATTAAAAATGGTATAGCTAATTCTATTCCATGTTGGTTTAAAAACAGATGTTTTAGAGGTGTGTGAATTTATAAGAATCGGAAGAATATTTCACTGTAGTCCCAAATACACAGGTGCTAGTCATGTTCATACTTTTTTTCCTCTAAATTGACTGTCAGTATAATTATTAACCCTTCAGAATGCATGGCATTTAAAAAAAAGCCTGATTTTTGCTTGTTTTTGTTTAATTTCTTTTGCCCTTTGCTTTGTTCTTTCAGACAGTTTTTCAGACGTTCTCTTCATTTGTGGCAAAGTTTAATCATCAAGCATAGGTCTGTTTTTTTTTAATTGCAACCGTAATTCCTGGTTAACTCATTGATCTGGATTTTACCACGGTAGATCTCTGTGTTGTTGCCCCTCTTGCGGGTGACAGGGAGAAGATAATGAATCATGTAAGTTACTGTAAATTCAGTATAAACACAATGGATAATTTACATTTTCAGCTGTCTTCCACAAGTGTGACTCTAACTTTTGACCCTAAGGGTAATAATTAAAGAAGAATCTTTTGCTTTAGTAAGTTATCTTTATTGTTCCCTTACCTATCAGTGAAAGAGTAAAAGGAGAATTCAGACAACAGGTTAGTAACCAGTTGGACTGGGATGTGAAGTTAGCTAAGGAGTGGTTACCAGTCTTTCAGCTGACTGTAAGCCTCTCATTGGCTTGGAACTTTAGACTATAGAAATTCCCCTTTAAATTCCCCTTTAAACTATACTAAGAACAAATTCATGGAAAGTATTGAATTTCTTCTTTTCCCTTCCCCTTCCCTTGCCCTTCCCCCTTTGGTTTCATAGGATCATAGAACTTTAATTTTAGAGTTGGAAGGAGCTATATTTAGTCCAACCCACCTTATTTTACAAATGAAGGAAACTGAGGTCTAGTACCTGCATTACCCAAGAGCCAGGATTTTAATCCTGTGCACAGGACCATAGATATAGAATTGGAAGTGACCTCCAAAGCTATCTAGTCCAATCTTCTCATTGAGGAAATTAATCTGGCTGGGCCAGGTTAAGTTAGATAACTTACTCTGTGTCATATATGGATGGTGGGATCTGAATTTAGGTTCTTTGACTTTGGAGCCAGAGTTCTTTCTTCTGTACCAGCTCCCTGCCCTCATTAGTAGTAATCCTTCCAAGAATATGTTTGTTGGTTTTTTTTTTTCCTAAATGGTTTTTATATGAGAATAACTTAACATATAGAAAAAAATGTGATTCATTGAGCAGATGGCCTATTTTATAAAATGTTCCATAATAAAGAGCATATCAGTAATTTCCTTGATATATTCAAAACCACTACTTTGATTCAGGGATTGGATTTTAAGGCAACTCTGAGTCACCAGAAGGGAGAAAAAGATTCATTTTGAACTTTTTAGTCTCTTATTTGCTTTGATAGGTTTAAAAAGATGGACAGCTAGGATTTAAGATTTTGTGGATAGGAAGGATTATAGAAATCATTGATCTTAATTCTCAATCATAAAGAGTCAGCTGAAGCCTGGATCTGTAAAGTGACTTGACCAAGGTGTCAAAGGTAATTAGTGGCAGATCTGGGATTAGAACCCAGATCTTCATACTCTCTTATTCTAGTGCTCTTTTTTTACTCATGGTTACTGCCTCCAGAAATCTGTTGGGAATCTGCTTCTTGATACCACAGTTGTACAGGCTTCAATGTAAACTCCTCAACAGTGCATTCTTATCATTTCTGGTCCTTTCCCCTTCCTCTCAGGTCTTATGTCTAGATAATTTTGTACATCTGATCCTTTGCAGGTGGTGCCCTAACAGTGGGTGATATTACATACCCTGGAAGGTCTTTACAAATAGATCATAATACTGTTTCTAGCCACATACTTGGCCAATACTGGCAGAATCATTTCTCCAGTGGTATGTAACATTAGCCTGTACTGTGGGACCCCAATGTGATGCTAGTCCTATCTGCTGCAATTCTTAGGTATGAAAGAGCTTGAAGTAAATTAATATAAATTACAATACTATTTTCAGCTGAAGTTTTTATGACATGATTTTTTTAAACTCTACATTCTCTCCATAATAGTATCACTTAATGGAGAAATCATTTTGGTTTTGTAATCAGATACAACATCAGGTATCGTCATTTAGTTGTATTATCTAATAGTATGAGCCTGAAACTGTGGAATAAGCACACAATATTTTCACTTTAATTTTTTAAAAACTGCCTGCAAATCCGTCTTCCCTTTTGTCCTTTTTTAAACAAGGTTAGCACTATTCTGGAAACTTGCCATCATTTAGTAAAAATATGTTTTCTCCAGATAAAAGCATTCCTTGGAAAAGTAGTCCACTTCAGTCCCTGGATCTCACCTAACATTGTTTGAAAAGACTCATCGATTCTTGTTACAGAATGTGGCTTTATCGTGGTTTCCTTAGCTCAGTAATGAAGCACCTGGTTCTCCTTGTGTCACCTCAAGTGTATTCAAGCGCTAACAGGGCAACTGAAAACTTAAACAGAGGCATGAACTCAAAATAAAGACATGTTTTGAACTAATTGGTGACCACTAACCTGAACATTAACCACCATTTGTAATTTAATGTCAGTGCTAGGAAAGTGCTTGTGTAACTCTTGAATGCCACTCAGAGTTTGGAAAAGCTTTCTCAAAAGACAAAGACTTCTAAAGTTGCCTTCATATACCCACATGAACACACCCACACAGAATTAGGGTTATTTTGCAGTTGTGTTCAACTCTTCTTCACCGCCCCCCCTCCACTTTGGGGTTTTCTTGGCAAAGATACTGGAGTGGTTGGCCATTTTCTTCTCCAACTTATTTTACAGATGAGGAAACTGAGGAAAACTGTTGAATGATTTACCCAGGCTAGTAAGCTAGTAAGTGTCTCAGGCTAGATTTGAACTCATGAAGAATTTTCCTCATTCCAAGCTTAGTGCTCTTTCTACTGTATCATCTAGCACTGCACTCTCTCTCTTTCTTTCTCCTTCTCTCCCTTCTCTCTCTTATATGCAGGTATGTATATATACATGTACACATATATGCACATATACATACATACGCAGATATATGCACATGTATAATTAATCTCACCTCTTGCTGGTGGAAGCTTTTCTTAATTTAGAATTAACATTTAAAATTGTGGTATCTAGGGAAAGTTTGGAAGATACCCAAGGCCACCTATAGTCCAACCTGACCAACTCTATGTATCATGACAAATATTCATTCAGTGCTTCCTAGAAAACTAATAGGGATGAGAAAACTGACTCTTTTAAGGCTACCTACTCCATTTATGAATAGCTTTAATTTTTTGAAGTTAGTTTTTCTTAAGCTAAATTGGTAATTTCTACCCATTGTTTCTAGGTCCGCCATCTTGGCTAAAAATATAACAAGCTCAATCTTTTTCCTGGGATAGTGTTTAGAAATGTAGAGACTTATATGTCTTCTCTAATTTAAACCTCCTTGCTTCGTTCATCCTCATTTTCTTCTGCCAGTCTTAGTATGCCATAATCTTAAGCCCCACCATCATCCTGTTATAATTCTGCTAGACACGTACATGTATCAACTTGTCAGTGTCCTTCCTAATATGTGGTTCTCAGAACTCAACACCTCGCTCCAGATATTGTCTAATTGCAGAGCACAGTAGGACTTTTGTCCTGGAAATTGTTCTTCTGTAAATGAAAGAAGCCTATAACTGCATCAACTTTTTTGATTATTTGTTTCACGTTGTTAACTTGTTGATTTTATCCCTTAAAATCCCCATGTTGTTATTATTGTTTTAAACGTGAGCTATTATCTGTCCACTCATCCCTAATCCTTTACTAATATAGTTAACTTTTCTTAACCCAACCCAGGACTTCAGATGCCACTGTTCAATTCTGCCATCTTACATTTGGCCGATTTCTCTAGCTGGTAAAGATCTTTTTCAGAGTTCTGTTTTTGTGATGCAATATGATGGCCATTACTTTCATTTTAGTACCCTCTTTTGGCAAAGATAATTAGACCATCTTTTCCTTCAAGTTCTTAATAGAAAAATGTTCAACAGAATAGGACCAAGACAGAGCTCTATGGCACATTCTTCAGTAATCTTCTTCCAGGTTGATATTAATATACTTTTTGTGTCTCTACATTCATTCAGTTCCATGTCCCCTGATAAGTACTATTATCCAGCTTATACCCTCTCCATTTTATCCATAAGGATATCATGGATGCTTTGTTGAAGTCTGGGCATGTTATGCTCAGGGAATTCTGTTGTACCAGTGGAGAAGGAGAAGGAGAAGGAGGAGGAGGAGAAGGAGGAGGAGAAGGAGGAGGAGGAGGAGGAGGAGGAGAAGGAGGAGGAGAAGGAGGAGGAGGAGGAGAAAGGAGAAAGGAGAAAGGAGAAAGGAGAAGGAAGAGGAAGAAATCATTTAACAGTATAGTGATTGTTGTACAGTGATCATTATTTCTATGTTTGCCAGGAATGAAAAACAAGTTCATTTGACCCATTACAGGTAGAAAAACCCACTTTTCATTTTTTGTAAATTGGGACAACTTTTACTTAGGGTCTACAACTCTCTCATTTCTCAGTTTCTCAGTGGTGCCCAATAGATAGACCAGCTATCACATCAGAACACTATTTCATAAAGATAAGAGTTGAATAGTTCTTAACATTGTCCACCATCATCACCCCATCCACCTAGAAGAGAGCTATCCATTGCTGGACATCTGTCTTACCCTAGACATAGCAAAAACAAAAACAAAACAAAAAAAAACAAAAGAGAAACATCCTTTTATTGTTCTTGGCACTTATTGTTAGCTACAGCTCATTCTGGGCATTTAGGGTTCTGACATTCTTCCCATAATATTGTAAGATTCTTTAGGACATGTCTTGCCTTTGATTTGTGTAGTTTATATATGTAGCAAAATACATTTTTTCCATTCAGTCTTTCATGTTCATCCTCAGTTATCTGCCCTTGCTTTCTTCTTCTGCACATATTTTCTTAAATCTTACTTGGTTGAGAAACTTGCTATACAGTCACATCAGTCTTGTCAGACCATTCCTCACTGGAATAATTTAGGCAAATAAGATGGTACATTGGCTGGAATATTAAATTTAAAGTGAGGAAGACCTGAGTTTGAATCTTGCCTTCGATACTAGCTTGGGTGACCCTTCTTAGATCACTGATTTTTCTGAGCCTTAATTTTCTTATCTGTGAAATGAGCACCTACTTACAGGGCTGTTGTGAAGATCAAATGAGATAATGTATGGAATTGTTTCTGCAAATCTTGAAAGATTATATTAATGCTAACTGTTATAATTTATGTTTTATAATTTAATTCTTGAGAGTATTCAGTCATCCCAGTTGAATTGATTTCTGCTTTAGAATTTTGAACCATGAGGTCCTATTTAACCTTTTTTTTTTTTTGAGAACTATTTGAAATCTGTTTTCCCAAATCTATGATACATGGCAGGCTATGCCTAGCTTTTCCCCTTCCTGTCTCATTCATACTCTAAGATAAAGTTGTCACTTTCTCTAAAGTTCCTGCCTTTGCTGCCAATTCTCCCTTAATGGACAGAATCAACTCCCTGTTATCATATGACTTCATTGCTGTCATGAAGCTACCTTGCTTTTAGCAGAAAGAGGGTTCCCGGAGATGTCCTGATAATTGAAGTCTTTGTATCACTACTGAATCTCAGCTCTGTTCTAGATCTGGAAATTTTTTCATAGCATCTATATCTTTCTTCTGACAAGATGGTCTTTAGTATATGTAATCTTTGCTCAGTATTGCTTCTATATCTCTTCCATTGATCCTCTCCTAAATGATCTTCACAATTCTTCCTGTTTTTGGTTCATAGATATTCTCACAGATATATATATGTGCTTTTCACTTACAATCTACCCTATTAGTTCCTTGCCCATAATTACTTCCTTTAGAATAAGGTACACCACTTCACTGTAATATTCTAGCTGTGATTCATGTCTCACTAAACCTCAGTGAAAGTGGGAGGCTGAATTTGAACCCTTGCAGTAAGATCTTAGATTCATTTTTTTAAATCCATTCTCTCTACATCCACGTATATACATTAGAAATTGTATTTTTTGCCATTCTGTCTTCTTAGATTTTGTCTCCTAATTACTGGGCTTCTGATATTCATCCTATGGAATGCTCTCCCTCCTCATCTCTGCTTTCTGGTTTCTCTGGTTTCCTCCAAGCCCCAGTTAAAATCCCACCTTCTACAGGAAACCATAATTCTAGTACTTTCTCTCTGTTGATGATTTTGTATTTATCCTGAATATACCTTGTTTTTCCCTAGTTGTTTGCATATTCTCTCCCTCATATCAGATTGTGATCTCCCTGAGAGCAAGGATTTTTTGCCATTCTTTGTATCCCCAACACAGTTCCTGGCGCATGTGTAGTAAGCACTTAATAAGTGTTTATCAACTGACTTGTATGTGACTTTAGGGAGATACATAGGCAGTATTATTTTTCTCCCTTCCATTTTTAGTGCAAGCCCCCCTTGATCAGCCTTCTCCCTTATTTAAAAAAAAATTGAGCTGTCTGCCTTCAGAGCTCAGATACAATTTGGCTTGGATTCTTTTTTGGCAGTCGTACAGCCTATATGTAAAGACTTGGCGCCAGAGCTGTATCTCTCTGCTTTACATTCCCTACATATTCCTGTTTGTTGGCAGCAACCATTGTTTACTTGCCACACCCTTCCTTATGTCTTCATTCTTGGTGGTCCAGGAGAATCAGAACTATCTTAATGGTATTTCTTGTTGGGTGGGTATGGGGATAATGACCATAGGTTGTGTGTTTTTTTGTTGTCTTTAAAAATTAGGTAGCAAGGAGGAAGCAAGGTCTGGCTTCTCTTCTGTTGAACACTAAGCAGCTGCAGGAAAAGAATTTTCATTCAATACTAAGTGAGAAACTCTTAATGTTTTGCTTCCGGAAGGAAATTTTTTCTTTCAAGGCTAAGAAATAATAAAGAAGTGTAATTCTTTCCCTCAATTCCTCCTTCCCCCTACCTCTTTCTTCTCTTTGTATCATGACATGGAATGTTTTAAGGGCTGCCATTCAGAGGATACATGAGGGAATTGGGAATAGGGTAAAGGAAGCTTCACCATAGATGTGGAATCTTCAAGGAGATTTGGGAAGTAGCTAGACTTGTCCTAGACTAGAGTAAGGACACAGGGGGTGATTTTGCCATGGGTTTAGAATGAATTTAAATATCGATTGCACCAACCTTGTAAATTGAAAGCATCGACTCAGACCTCCGTTGTTTTTGTTTTGTTTTTGCTGTGGCGTGAGAGATCAGCTGAATTAGTGTTAATTAAATATTAACCTTTAACAAAAGTACAGATAGTTTCTGGCCTATTAAGTAATTGCCAAAGAGAGAAAGAAAACAAAACTAATGATTTCCTCCTCTCTCATTTTTGCTGAGAGACAATGCTCGTTAATTAGCAAAGCTGTTAGTCTTCCTTAAAAATACTGGTTATGGTTTGTCTTTCAAGTAAATATGAGAAACAACAAAACATATATATTTCATGAACCATTGCCATGTTTTGGAACTCACTTTTAAAATACCCTATAATGTTAGTGTCATGTATGTATATAGACATGGATATAGAAATGGATAGATATGTAATGGTGTTAAAATGTCATCCATTTAGACTATGCTAGAAGGGACATTAAAGGTCATGTAGTTCAGTTCCCACACCCTCTTGGTTGGTTACCTTTATTCAGATCCACTTTCATTTTCCTAATGGGATGATTTTGCATATCCGATTTTGAGATGTAGTATGTGTAATGTCTCTGCCCCCTGGTTTTCTCCTCAGAAGTTCTGGATGCAGGTTGTTCTCTCACCACTCATCTTTCCTTCTTTTTCTACAGTTACTTGTTTTTCACCAACCAGGTTTAGGGGATCTAGCATCACCCAGGAATATTAGACATCCCCTTACTGCTATTCAAGTAGGTGGGTTTGCAGGAAGAAATGAATATTATTTTCTTTAGTGAATATAAAAGGAGAGTGACTCTTCTAGATAATCTGTTAATCAGACAACAGACCTGAGATTTTAAGCCTTTAGTTGTGACTGCTGCTTAGTCCTTGTTTAGACCAATGGGCTGTGACTCCTTAGAAACTGGTTTACAGACATCTCCCTCACTCTTTCTGTTTCTCTGTGTCTGTCTTTCTGCCTCTCTATAACACACACACACACACACACACACACACACACACACATACAGACATTTACATATATAATGTACACACATATAATTTAAACAGTGCACTCAGGTGCCACCTCCTGACAAACCACTGAGGTTAGATAGTTATTTGTATTAATATTCCCTTTTCATAAATGAGAAAAGAGGCTTACGAGCAGAGGTGTGCTGGAGCCAGCTCAAACCAGCCCAAGCACATTGTTGAGCATTTCTGCCTTCAAAATTGACAAATGCTGTAAATCAGGGCTTGATTTGTTTTGTTGATTATCTAGCCTTAAGAAAATGATGGAGAAAATATTAATAATGTAGATTAACTCTACCCCTTCCCATTGGACAGCCAGCTGTTAAACATTTATCAGCACAGTGATGCTCCATATTATCTCTTATGCAGCCCGTACTTCACACTACCACCTGAATCATTTTTCCAGTGCACCATTTTGCTCATCTCTCTTTTATTTAGAATTATTCTGTGGTTCCTACTGCACATACCAAGTATAATGTGAATTTATTTTTCTAACATGTAAGGTTCCCTCCCCCAGTCTTATTTCATCCTGTCTTTCAGCCTTCTTTTATACTGTCCCCCTCTTTTCTATGTTCTTAACCTTTCCATGTCTTTGGTGATGACATTTTTCCATGTCTTAGATTATCACCCCTCTCTCCATCTTTTTGAGTCACTCCCTTCCTTATTTGTCCAACTAAGTTATCTCTTCCTTAAAGAAGTCTTTCCTGGCTCCTTCCCCCTTTCCTCCTTCTCCCCAGATAAAATCAATCTCTTCTTACTCACATTTCTCATATCACTTTACTTAGACTTCTCCTTTATATGCATAATCATAGAATAATCATAGACTTTCAGATTTGGACCTAAGAGGTCATCTAGCTCAAACTGTGCCTGAAGCAGGAATCCTTTTCTAAGATTACTAACAAATGACGGACAGGAACATCTTTACTTAAGAGGCATTCTACCAAAGCAGATGGTTCCCCTTTTTAAAAACTGACTATTAAGATTTTTCCTTGTGTCAAACCAAAATCTTCTCCAAAACTTCAGCATATTGCTCTTAGTTCTTTCTCCTCGGGCAAAACAGTACAAATTTATTTCCTCTTGCACTGGACAGCCTTTCAAATACTTGAAAACAACCAACATGGTCCTGCTATGGCTTCTTTGGGGGCTAAAACACTGCTTATGTGTTCTGCTGTTCCTCATGGCCAAATGTCCCAGTGTGGTCCCTGCCATCTTGGTCACCCTGCTCTGAATTCCTTCTGGTTTGTAATTGTCGTTCCTCAAATGTGGCAAGCAGACTTGATCACATCACAGATGGGCACAAACTAGGGCAGAGCTGAAGGGCATGATCACCTTCACCATCCACTGTAATAGGTCTTACATGCATCTTCCATGCATTAGGTCTTTTGGCTGCCCTGCCATATTGAACTCGAAAATTTCCAAAGGTCCTCCCTCTTCACCTAACTGTTGTGTGCCCATGCTTACTTCCAACTTAGGCTTTTAAAATTCTCTTCTTTTTACTACCTTTTAGAACTGTACCTATGTTTATCATATTAGAGTCACCACGTTTTCTATCCTATGGAGATGTTTAGATCTTGATTCCATCATGCATGCTCGTCTTTTTAGTTTCAAACAGTTTTCCATTTCACAGAAGTTCAGTCAGCACATATTAAGCACCAACTGCGTACGGTGCATTGTACCTTTTTGCCTTGGGGATACAAAAATGAAATAAGAGATAATATCTCTCTTCTAGGAGCTTTTAGTGGAGAGGGAGGAGAATAAGACAAATGTACTAAATGCAATAAAGTGGAAAGAATTCCAGCACTGGAGTTAGAAGTCCTAGGTTCAGATCTCAGTTCTGCTGCTTACCTAACCTATCTTTAACCTCTCTGGTCCTGAGAGGGGACTAATATCAGTCAAGCATTTTTAAGTGCCAGCCCTCTGTGGCCTCTTCCAACTCTAAATCTATGATCTAATCATCTTTTGCTGTATCTATGATATAAGTACATTGAATAAATAGCTATAGTACAAGTTATAACATGATAAGTACATAGAGAAGAAGTCCAAAGAAAGTGCTCTGAATATTTGAGAAGAGGGAGAGTAGGTAGTTGAAGAAGATTAAGGAAAGCTTCCTGAAGGAAGGTAGACCCTCAAGTCCCACCCATATTATGAATTTCTTGAAATGAAGTTCTATGTTTTGTCCATTGACCTTAGCATGTGCCTTGCATTTAAATGTTAATTGAATTAAACTGAATACCTTTATCTTTCTTTTGACATAACTAATGCTACTTAGTACTATTGTGTATCTTTTTTATGTTCAAAATGTCCTTTATATCCAAGTGGATTTCAAGCTTCATGTTACCATGAGGGTAACAGCTATGTCTTAGATCTTTTTCCCCATCCCCAGTGCCTGTAGCACATAGTAGGTGTTCAGTGAATAGATTCTGTCTGGGTATGGCAAATGTGGTGGTGGTAGTGAATGATTATATCTGGGGTGTTGTAGAGGTAGAAACCATGTGGAAGAAGTAAAAGTCTTGTATTCCCTTTCATTGTATATTTAGAGAGGAATAGAGTCAATAACAGCTGAATCTCATTCCCCACAGCTGTTCCAAACTTGCTCTCAAGTCCCCAGCCCTGTCTCCACCCTCCTCATACTCAGTAGATGACCTTAAGCTCCCTTAATTACATTCCTCAAAATTTCTCTGAAAAGTCACCTCATCCTTTTATTCTTCTCCCCCTTCCTAGAAGATTGGTTGCTTTTTCTTCTTTTAGAGCCTAACATCACAATTTTCTCCATCACCCATGCTGAAAACCTCAATCACAAAGGACCTTTCCTTTTTCTTTGTGTCCCACACTTGATCAACTGTTTAATCACATGGATTCTACCTCAGCATATCCATTCCATATCTCATATCCATTCCATCATTCCCTTTTCCACTGACCTATCTGAGTTGCCCCTTTCCTGAATGATCAGTAGACACTTAATGGAACTACTTGACTTCTCCCTTTTGTCCGTCTTCTATAAGTTGATATATTACTCATCTTGGTGTCTGGCCGAGATCCTTCAGTTCAGTTTGACAAACATGTAGCACCTAGTATGTACAAAGCACTATATTTGACAATAGGGGTACAAAAATGAAATAAAACAGTTCTTGATCAAAGACAGAGGGAGTAAGGCATGTATATAAATAACCATAGTGGGAGTTAGAAAACTTAAAGCAATCTGTGACTTTATTGTTGGAGATACCCTTTTGAATGGTACAGGTAACAACCTGTTAATGCCTTCTCATTTTTTGAAACTTATCTATGCCCTCCCATAAATGCTCCATAGGGTAGACAGTATTCAATATGTTGAGGCTCTTCTGTTTTAGACATTTTGGCATTGCACGTATACCAGCGAGGGGAGTTTACCATAAGTCATCACTGGCTTTCACTACATGATCAGCCTAGATCCCTTTCCAATCGTTCATCTCTCCAGAGACAACATTTATGGTGTTTTTTCTGTACAATTTTATTATTTTTAAAATATGTGATAGCCTACTTACACCCATGATGCATCTCTCTACTTCTTTTTGGATGGGTTGTATTTCATGAATCATGGCCATTTAGAAGAAGAAGTATATTGATGCTAAAAAAAAAAAAAAATGAACCTTAGTTTCAGGAAGAAGCTTGAGATCATTAAGAGCACCTCACATTTTCCTAAAGACAATTTAGTTCATTCCCTTCCTCCCCTTCCAATATGAATCTCAGTCACTGTCTCTGTGCAGTGTCTCTAATGACACGCATGTACATACATACAACCTCCATAATTGTTTGCTACCATCTTGGGAAATGTCTAGTGAAGAATCTAAATGAAAGAAATTATTCCTATATCAGAGGTGGGGAACCTGTGACCATGAGGCCACATGTGGCCCTCTAGCTCCTCATCGAAGTTTGGATTTAGTCAAAGGGCTGAACTTGAGGACCTAGAGAGCCACAGGTTTCCCATTCCTGCAAATGGTGCCAATTCAAATAGTCCCTCCTCCATGAAGCCTCCCTCGATATCTGCTGAAAGTGATCTCACTCTCTTATAAACTCTCATGACATTTTTGTGTCTCTCGTATATTTATGTTTAGTTTTATGTTAAAGTTATTTTGCACATCCCTTGATTCCCCTATTAGAGTCTAAGCTCCTTGTCTTATTCACAGTGAGATCTCCCTTTGCCCTCACTGCAGTGCATTACTAAATATTTTAGAGCTGGTTTTAGACTCCAGAAGTCTCTCAATAAATACTTGGTGAGTGGATGAATATGTTAACTATTTTTTATTAGCATATGTGTGTTGTGATATGGAGGCGGGAGGCGGCTGAAACTATAATCTATTGCTAGAGAAGGAGCCAAGGTATAGTGAAAAAATTACTAGTTTGGGAGCTAAGACGTGACTTCAAGTCATAGAGCAGATCCTCATTAACTGGACAAGTCATTTAAGTTTGTTAAGCCTCAGTTTCTTGATCTTTAAAATAGGGATAATAATAGAAGTTGTACCTCATAGGGTTCTTGTAAGAAAAGCTTCTTGTAATCTTTAACACATTACATAATTGTGACATTATTATTAATAGAATATTCAAACCACCTGACACAATAACCCACAAGTGGTTTCCAAGTTTGTAACTAACACTTAATGTCACCTCCCAACGTGACCTAAAGTCCTTTGCACAAGATGCAACTCAACATATCCACTGATGTGTCACAGTGTTATGGGAGGAATAAGCGTATCAAATTAAATGCCTTAGGGATCCTTCACTGAAATTGTTCCTCATATGGTATTTCCGTAAAAGGGTTACAGGTAATTATTTTAGCAGTTTCATTGATCTGTCATTTTTATTTTGAAAAAATCAGAGAGCAAGCTAGGAGATACAGCTATCAGCCTGAGGAGTGTAGATGATTGCAATGATATGGTGTTCCATTTAGATGATATTTTGATTATATTAATCCGTATCCTGTTAGTTCACTTTGCTTCTGTCACTGGTCCTGGTGAAGTAAACTAATGTAGACTAATTACATTTGCTCTCAAAAGCCCAGACTTTTTAATACATCTCAGCACGAAAGGTTAATATTATCAATTTAACAGCATGAATGAAACATTGTATGCATTGTACTATAACTGTCCTAAAGGGCTGATAATAAAAACCCAGTTTCTTCTTCCAGAATTAACTGAATAAAGTTATTGGTTTGAAGCAGATAATACTTCCTTCTCTTAGATGGCATTAAATGATATCTGCTTGAAATCATACTGGTTTCAAATATAGTAAAATTGTATTTCAAAATGTACTGTATGTATTTTCCTAAGGAGCAGTTGTATTTTTTCAAAAAGCAAAACAGTCTTACTCCCTTAAAGATTATGGAAGTGATCTTGTTTACAAAGTTTCTGTGAATTCCCAAAAGACAGTGTAAGGTGACCCAAAAGTCAAAGTAGTTTCTTACGTAACTGGTCATTACCTAGTTTTTAAAAAAAGTTATGAAAGGGGGGTGGTGGTGGTGGGAGGTTTCTGTGTAGTGTTTGGGAGAATGTGGTCATCTGAGTGGTGGTCCATCTAAAGTGGTAGTCCAGGACCTCAGCCATATTCTTTTGAAAAAACCATTAATTATTTCCTGTATGCTCATGTTTCTTGGCTGATGGAGTGAATCAATGATGAAAAACTGAATTGTAGGAAATGCATGGAAACCATTCCCATTTCCTATTGGTTCATGCACTCTGTGCTTGGCATATTCTTTGGGGCAGGGTGTTGAAGTCTTAGGCAATTGACATTTTGGTGAACAGCTGGTTACTTAATATCTTTCAGTTAAGAGATTAAGAACCAAGAGAGGATTTGGAAGTTTTTGTGGGGTGTGCTGATGACAACATGGTTTGGTCCCTTGCCTACAAGAAACTGAATAAGTGGGTAGCAGAGATAGAAATGACCTCCTGGAAGGCTTAATCTTGAATTGTGAATTGTTAGAAAGTAAGGTATGTAAAGAGTTATTCTAAGAATTCTTAGGACTTTAGACTTTGGACTGTGACAAAGTAAATCTCAGATTACCCTCAGGTGACATTATTTATTAGAGTCAGGGGCAAAACAGATTTTTTCTTATTTAAAAAAACAATACCCCCACCAGAATAAAAAATCCTTTCACTTCTCATTCACACTGAAAAACCTGAAAGCAAATAGAAGTGCCCTAGGGTGATGGAAAACAGAAAGTTTTATAAAAAAAAATTATATTTTGTAAAAATATTTGACCTTTGCTATTAAGACCTGAGAGCTAGCGGGGAGGTGGTTAGGATTGGAGAAAAGGTAGAAGAATCGAAGAGAGAAGTAGAAAGTATGGTAACCTTTTTATTTCTCTTAAAAAAAAGAGACTTTCAAATTACATTAAAAATGTAGGCTATTTGTGCTACATTGACAGGGAAAGATTGACTCAGTCAGTTTATATTTGTAGGAACAAAAGTGTTTCCAGTGACCCTGGTCTTAATTCACAAAGAGTTGTTTATGAAGGCCCCCCTTCTCTGTGATTTGGAAGGATCACTGTAAGCAATCTGTTTCCTCTGCCTGCCTTCCCTCTGTGGGTTTTTCCATAGTATTGGTTTGCCATGATTAAAATCTTCTGAAAACCAAGTACGTTCATATCTAAATATGTCTACAGAAGCCTTACTTCAGTCAAACAGCAGATTGGACAGACTATCACCACCGTAGTAGCACTGATGATAAATGTAAGAGTTGTTTAGGGAGGAGCCTTGTAATCTAACTTTACCAGGTAGAAATTTGCAATATTTTTTCTTTTTGCCATATGAAAGTAGTAGTGTCTTCTTTGGTTGCCTGCATGACCCTACTTGGTCATGATATTTCTAAAACAAAATGAGACAATAAAGCTGAAATGTTAATTTAATGGAAAAATATGGAGGGTGAATAAAATTTAGCTTTTATGTTTAATATGATCATACATGTATAGCCTTTATCAGATTGCATGCTGTCTGTGGTGGGGCGAGGGGGAGAAAGGTTAGATCTCAAAATCTTATAAAAGTGAATGTTGAGAACTAAAAATAAATTAATTTTTAAAGACTTAGCTTTTATTGGTGCAAAATCTATTCTCTTTAATAGTCTATACTTAATAAAAGACCAAAGGAGAATCCAACTGTCTCAGTTTTTTTTTTCAAAATCATTTGCATGCAATTGAATTTTTAGGAACTGGTAAATACAGCTTTAAAAATACATCCATTTAGCAAACAATTTCTTAGTGCTTACGGTGCTCAAGCTACTGTGCTAAGAGCAGAGGGAGATTGAAAGGTGAAAAGGGTTAAGAAACTTTCAGGAATTTCAAATTAGTTCCTGAATGGCAGGGACTTTCATATAACTTTTTGTATATCCCCTGTCTTCCTAGCACAGAGTGATAATCATTTGAATTACAGAGCACTTGGATGTTACAAAGTGCTTTCATGTTTATTCTCATTTGATACTAACAACAATAGGAAGTAAGCGTACAAGTCTTATTTGTTATCTCCATTTTAGATATAAGGAAACTGAGGTTTGGAGAAGTTAAATGACTTCCTGAAGGTTCCCCAACTATGTGCTGAACAAAATGCTTGCTCAATTAAATTCATATTCGTGGTACTTATTTTAAATAGGGAGTCCCTAGAAGCATAATCTTGTGTTCTGTATGATAGGCATATTCTCAACAACATTTCTTTTCTTCAAACTCTGAAACTCTTCAACCCGTCACCCATTTAAAACATTTCTGGTATAAAACAAACTTCTACCTATGACATGTTTCACTGGATGTCACAGTTTCATGGTATCAGTTAATGGCATTAGGTGGGGAACGTGCCTGTATTTTGTTTATAAAATTACAAAGTTTATGTCTACTTTCTTCAAAAGTAACCTAACAACTGACAAAAATTGATTTAAGTTTTCACACCTGGAAAAACTCAATGTTCTTCTATTTCTATTCTGCAGCCTCAGCAATTGTCAATAGATTCCCAGAAGTTACATCAACTTGAATCTGGTTAATGCCAGACTTAGAAACATATTTAGAAAACCCAGGAAATGGTGTTGGTCATTTGACCATCGTTCTTAGCCATTTGAAAATTCCAGTGCCTGTGCCATGCAGTGTTACTAGAATCACTCATCTGAAATTCTGATTTGAATGAAATTTAATCCACATTCCACTTATTATTACCACCACCACCTCCACCTCCACCTCCACCACCACCACCACCACCACCACCACCTCCACCTCCACCTCCACCACCACCTCCTCCACCTCCACCTCCACCACCATATATGTATGAAGTATTCTAACTGTAAGTGCAGGTGGTAGAGTAGATAGAATGTAGGACCTGAAAGACTTGTCTTTCCTACATTCAAATCTTGCCTCAGACATGTATTAACTGTATGACCTTGGGCAAGTCACTTAACACCATTTGGCTCAATGTCCTCTATAAAATAAACTGGAGAGGAAAATGACAAACCATTATCTTTGCCAAGAAAACCCCAAATGGGGTCATGGACAGTCGGTCAGACATGACTGAACAACAACAAAGTGCTTAATTATTTTACAATCTTGAGTTTTGCCTTAGAGAATTCAGTTATTTCATCCTGCCTCTCAGCTCACTCCCCTCATCCTTTCACAAATAAAACAAACTACTTTGTGGATCTTTTTCAATATTAGAGAAATGACCATTTTAAATTTTGTTTTATTCAAAATTCATAGGCTAACAAAACACTATCTTCTAGAATTAAAAAAGTATCATCATTGTCAGTAATTATTGTTAGCTTAGAATCATACAATATTAGAACTAGAGGGAACTGCAGAGATCATCCCATTTATTCTATGTGGACTGGCTGTTTTTCTATTAAGTATTTATCTGAGCTCATGCCCCGCTTTTTAGAAAGTAGAGATCAATGTGAGAAAAGAGATACCATTTGCTGCTAGAAAACATTGACTGCATGATAGGAAAGTCTTCATTTGAAAGGTAATTTTACTTGTGGATTATGAAAAAGCTGTGTCTGTATGTGCCATCTTTTTGGCCCATTCACATGCCTTTTCCCCAGTGAGCTTATGAAATGGGAGCTCTCCAACAGAAAAAAGGCTGTTGAGGTTGTCTAGAGAATCAACATTTGAGCATGCCCAGACAGGATCAATAACTTGTAAAATGCTTTGGTCTGGTATTTCCAAAACTTAATTAGTTTTTTAAATAGAAAAATCAATCAATTGCTTCTGAAAATAAAAAAAAAAAAACAGCTAAATTTGTTTCTCACTAAATGTTATATATCTTGAAATGTATGAAAATTAAACATTCATAAGTTTGTTTTTACTTATATGTTTTGCTACATTATCAAAATAAAAACATGATGTGATATTAACATAATTTTAAGTCCTCTTATTATTATCTTATTTGTTTTCAGTGTTCTACAGTCACTTCCAGATAACTTAGTTTTTTTTTTCCCCAGCTTTCCCCTCCTTTCCCCCTCCCTTCTCCCTCCCTCACCAGGTCGGCATACAATTTTATATAGGTTCTACACATACATTCCTATTAAATACATTTTCACCTTAGTCATATTGCATAGAAGAATTAAAATGAGTGGGAGAAATCATAAAACAAACCAAAACATAATACAAAAGAAAATGATCTGCTTCATTCGATGATCGAATTCCATAGTTCTTTCTCTGAATGTAGAAGACATTTTGCCTTAAGACCATTGGGAATATTTTAAGTTCTTGCATTGCAATGAAGTTCTAAGTCTATCAGAAAAATTCCTCGCACACTGTGGCTGTTGATATGTACAAAGCTCTCCTGGTTCTGCTCCTTTCACTCAGCATCAGTTCATATAAGTCTTTCCAGGCTTCTCTGAAGTCTTCCTGTTCATCATTTCTTATAACACAATAATATTCCATTACATTCATATACCATAACTTGTTCAGCCATTCCCCAATTGATGAGCATCCCCTTCATTTCCAGTTTTTGGCCACTACAAACAGAGCTGCTATTAATATTTTTCCCCATTTTTATGATCTCTTGGGGATACAGTCCTAGAAGCGATATTACTGGATCAAAGGATATGCACATTTTTGTAACCCTTTGGGCATAGTTCCAAATTGCTCTCCAGAATGGTTGGATGAGCTCACAGCTTCACCAACAATGAATTAATGTTCCAACTCTCCCACATCTTCTCCAACATTTATCATCTTCCTGTTTTGTCATGTTAGCCAATCTGATAGGTGTGATGTGGTACCTCAGGGTTGTTTTGATTTGCATCTCTCTAATCAATAGTGATTTAGAGCATTTTTTCATGTGACTATAGATGGTTTTAATTTCTTCCTCTGAAAACTGCCTGTTCATATCCTTTGACCATTTATCAATTAGGGAATGACTTGTATTCTTGTAAATTTGACTCAGTTCTCTATATATTTTAGAAATGAGGCCTTTATCACAGACACTAGTTGCAAAAATTCTTTCGGTTTTCTACTTCCCTCTTAATCTTGGTTGCATTGGACTTTAACTCCTCTTTCTAGGATTTTTCCCCTTAGAGAGCATTGTACTTGTCAATAATATGGTAAATGTAACAAAGTGTTAATAAAAATATTACTAGTTCAGAATTTTGAACCTATTAAAAATAAGCCAAAATAGGCCACCAAATGTTTCAGGAAATTATTTTGGAAAATAGAGAAGTTTTGGAATATACCCTCTAATTTGTATTTTATATATTCTTATTTTCATGGATTGATTTTTCTAAAAGGCTATTTCATTTTATATATTCTAAATCAACTAATTTTGTTTTCACAGTTTCATGTGCATTTCAATCCAATTATAACATCTTAGAATGCATTCAAAGACAAATTAGGTGTGTTAGATTGACCAGAAATAAACAACAAATTAGTCGGTGATGGGTAATTGTGGACAGAAATTTGTGCAGGTAGTTCTTTTGTGGATTGATGTGAGAAATCTCCATTTTGTTGATAGGCTTATTTTTTACCCAGTTGAATAAAACAAAACTTAGACCCCATTGTTTGGATTGTAAAAGACTGCTGGCTGGATGTCTGTTATAAAATTCTTTGATTCTAAATAGATGATCATTTTTACACAACAATAGATTTCTAAAAATCCAAAAGCTGAAATTCTTTTATCTCAGAGGTGGTAAAATGCCCATATTTAAGACTTTTTGCCATTGTTTTGTTGCTATTGTACCAGATCATTTTTCTTGGAAGTTTATTGAACACTCGGCTTTTAACCCTCACTTTCCAAATCTTCTCCCTTGAAGGAAAAGAAAAGAATTTTTTAAGATAATTGGTTTATAATATAATATTGGTTTATAAAAATATTGATCTTTTGCATCTGGGATGCTCCAAGTGCCTTACATCTTGTTGCCTTGGATGCTGCATGATAGATAGCAAGTCCCAGAGTATTTGAGTCATGCTCTTTAGTCATGATGATGATGATGATAGCAACAACCAATTATATACAGCTTTAAAGTTTGTAAAGTGATTTGTGCGTTTGTGTATAAAATTTCATTTGATCATTCAGATTTTACTTTGAGGTAGGTGCCATTATCCTCCTTTTACAAGAACAGGCAGAAAGAAATTGTTGAGGATCCCATAACTAAGAAGTTTTTGACTGAGGATCTGAACTCAGGACTTTCTGATTCCAGTTCCAGTACTCTACCCACTATACCACCTAGGTATCTAATTTAGTCCTTGAATAGGAGGTATTCTGACAGACAAGTTATAACATTTTTTCTTTTTCAGATTTTATTTATTTCCTTATGGGGGTGTGGGAAAGGAAAGAGTTCTGATAATTGTAAGGAAAGCATTTGTATCTGATTGCAATTGGTTTTCTGTTTCAAGATACCATCAAATATTTTGGAGAGTATGTTAATACACTGTACAACAGAATGACTCATTTAAAAATTTTATGTGAATTAAAAGAATATCACCAGTCATTCTATACAATTTCCCCGTCATAAAATTTATTAGGAAGTATTTGCATATATATGGGATTAAAGAATGTCTGAATAGCCCATGCCCTGTTCATCATGGTTTATATACCCTTCTTTTAAATATAAAATATATTATCCTGTAAATTAGGGTCAACTTTTACACCATTTCTGCCCCATGACAGCCCCTGTAAATGTAATTTGTTCCCCATTTCTGATTAGCAGTTGATAAGAATGGTGACCAAGAAAACCTCTTTAAAAGTGTGTGAGTAAATATTAGTGAGATGTGTTTAATCATCCTTTAGCCTATTAGCTACTGCTAAGGCTATGATCTGTATTTTCATTCAGAAAAATAAAAATGTACTTACATGTCAGCTTACCTGACGTTCAGTTACCTGTTTTCCAGATATTCTTACCTCTTTTTTCTAAAACATTTAAAGTTCTCAACTGTAGATTTATAGTATGCCTGGATTTTTAAACCTTAAAGTTGGGTTTTTCTTAAATTATTTTTGATTATCCCGTTCAGTAACCTATGGGGGAAACCCAGTAAGTTTCAAAAGATGTTCCAGTGCAAATAGACCTTCACTGAACACACCTATCTAAGACTGAAGGGTTTGAATGTGATGGTATACTTCTCTTTCCAGATTTAAAAAAAAAATATGTCCATTACAATTTTAGGGTCTTGTAAGAAAAAGATTTCTTGATGCTCAGCTAGCAAGGTAAAGCTGTGGCTCTACTACATGTGTTGATATTACATTGACTTTATAAATGGTATTTCCTACTAGAGAGGAAGATTCTGTAGATGGAAAGGTTATCAGACAGATGTGAAAACATACCAGCCTTTGCAGGGTTTCTGACAAAGAAGTTGATTTAGGAAATATTTCTTTTCACTCTTTGACCCCTTATGCATCTTGCTTATGGATCTGAATAGGCTTTTTAAAGGAAATGAAGAATGACTTAACTTTCCAGGGAAACTCCCATTAGTCATTAGTGTAAATGTTGCAGGAGAAGAAGTCTCTCTAGCCAGTAAAATTCAGCTTTCTGGATATTTTGATCCAAAAAACTCTTCTAGAGTAGTAATCTTAAAAAGAATATTTAATAGTGTTTAAGGTTTTTTAGCTCCTAATTTTGCGGTTCTTTGTAACCTTAATTTTAGATGGTTAAATCTTCTACCTTACAGATTTTATTTGTTATTAGCAGAAGCCCTGAGATTTCATCTTTCTTCCTTTCAATTGACTGCATTTTAGTTATTTTTATGTAGTTTAAAATGTTTATTAATGTGCTGTGTAGTTTTCTGAGTTCATTGTATAATGAGAACATCCTAGTTAGTCCACTAGTTCATGAGGTTGTTTAAAACTTTTAGATATTAAAGGTATAGACCTGCTTTTTAGGCTAAAGTCAAAAATTACTTGTGGATTGGGTTACATATAATGTTATTGCTGTGGTTTCCTTAAATAGAAACATCAGAGGACATCACAAAGTGCCAGGCAGATTTTGGGGGTTGTGGTTTTTGTATCACTTACCTGGATACACGTAGACTGCCTAAAAAATGACAGAAAGACGACTTCTTAGTTGGGAGTAAAATACTAGACCCTTTAGAGCCCACAGATGGTTGCTGCTGATTTATTCCTCCCCATGTTGGAGAGAGAATGCACACACATGTTTTCCCACTGTTCAGTTAGACATATTGCTTACCATTTTACTTTAGCTCTTTTTTTTTTTTTTTTTACAAGAAAGGTCTTTGGAAAAGTGTTGTGTTTCCCCAGACATTACTGGCGAAAATAATTTCTTTAACAAAAACACTAAACCTGAATAACATGTCACAGATTTTTTCATTCATGAAGTAGAGACTTAAGAAATATTACATCTCTCTCCCACCCCAGTAACCATTATGCTTATGGAATATTAGAGAGTCTTAGTTTGTGTTGAGCTTTCACGAATTGAAGTGATGCATTAGGACATACCAAGGAGATGTCTTGATTAATACTTATAACCTGTATTTTGTGAGCTGAGGAATTTATTGTAAAACTCTGATTGGCCTTTTCTGAGGAAGTATTTTATTGTTAGTAAAATAGCTTAAGGCACATAATGGCTTTATAGCAACAACCTTGACAGTAGAAGTGTTTCTCAACATTTGGGTGTTGTAATTGTGTTTTTTTCCTTTCTTTCCCCTGACACTTTGCTCACTCTTAACAATGCTGATTCATATGTAACATATTTCTGGAGAATAAAAATTGTGTTTATTTTGTGAGGACTAGAATTTTATAATGCCCTTTGAGATAATTAGAAATGTTCTAGGGTCCCGCAGAACCACCCTCCTTATGAAGACTAGTGTAGCCTTGAATGTTGTTATTGATATGAATAACTTTTAACTGAAATGTCTAGACCATGTCTAGACCTGCAGCCTCAAGGCCCTCTAGGTCCTCAGGTGTGTCCTTTTGACTGAATCCAAACTTCACAGAATCCTTATTGGGGATTTGTTCTGTGAAGTTCCCCACTCCTAGTCTAGACTTGGGTTTCAAGTGTTTAGGGTCTCCTCATCCTGTTTGGAGGTTATTTAATTTTGTTATTCTTAGCCATATTCTTATTTTTACCACACTTATGATCACATTATGGTAGCTAGTACCTTATTTCCATTGTTACTCTATTTTGGATTTACCACCCAACCAGTCTTGAGCATTTAATACATCTATAGTTAAGTTTAGGATGTTTACAGATGTTGAACAATTAAAGACTCTTGGAGCAAATCCTTGTGCAAAGCTCCTTCTTCCTCTAAGTGGATCCTTTAGGCAGAGCATCTAGTCTGTGGTCTTCACCACTATGCATTCATTGGCTCTTGTTGACATAGTATGTCATATTTTAGTTTTTTCTAAGGAGGTATCTAACCAGGACTTTACAATGAATATTTTACTATCTACTGAGGTCTGCAACCATCTCCAAGAAGTACTCTGAGGGCAACCAGAACTGATAGTTAAGATTGGTATAAATTTTCTCTCAAAATAACCAATTTAAGTGGATCTGCCAAGATTGCATACTTCTCTATCTGTGTATATGTATATGTGAGTGTAATCAAATAGATATCAGTTAGCCATTCACAGTTTGTGAAGGCACAGAGCATCAGAGAATGTAAGCCTTGGTCTAAACAAAATAAGCTTGTGGTGACAATAAGACTTTCCCACAGTGCTACTTCTTTGCTTCCTATATTAGTTATATACTCTGTGGCTTGAAGCACTGGTAAAGTGTTAAAGGACTAAAGTTGGATATTTCTGAAAATGATTAAAAAATTATGTTTGTCAAATTGAAACTAATATAGCTTAACTTGGTCCATTAAGAATCTGGAATGGATTATCAGTTTAGAAATTCAGGCACAAATCTTGTAGTTTTAATTTTTGGAAGATACACCTCTTTTTCATTTGTTTTTAAATTTGTTTTCACTCCTGTAACAAAAGTTGGCTCACCTGTCTAAAAGTTTCTGTCAAAGTGAGTTGTTGTTGGCAGAAGGTAAATAGTTAGAGCATGTGTTAAGGTAATCATGTTTTACAAGGGAGAATTTATCCCTTTTTCTGATCAACTGAAATGGCTGTTGAAAATGAACTTTTTTCCTCTCAATTTACTACCTCAATTCTGAATGGGCAAGGTCAACATCTCTGTGTTACACCTTTTAAAAGAGAAGTCCAAATTAGAGTGATTAATGATAAGGAAAATAAAGACTTACCTTAAAATTTTTCTTATCTATTATTGATAAGACTTTGAAAAATAAAAATACTAAACTTAAGGGAAGTTGCCTTTTCCATTTCCCTGGGCACTACATAATACTGTATTAGAACACAAAGTACTTTAGAGATAGCGTGTTGCCAATCCTCACAATACACATTTGAGGTAAAGGGCATTTCCACTGGGGGTCCGGTGGAGGGATTGACTCACATGATAAGTAACTGTATTGCTTAGAGCCAAGGTAGTCAGCTTTTATCTTGGATTTCTTCTAAAAGTGTGGCCCAGAGTGTTTTGCTTAAACTCATATTAATCTCAGGTGGTTTTGTTTTATTTTAATGATAATTTTATTCTTGCAATTAAGTTTGACTAAACCTTTGGTGAAGTAACAGGGTCTGTATATTGTCATATTTGTTTAGAAATTATTCCTTAATGTATTGTAGAGTCCATATAAGATTGCACACTGTCTTGGGTGGGGGGAGAGAATTTGGCACTTATGGAAATGATTTTTGAAAACTGAAAACAAATAAATCAATAAATTTGAAAAAAAAAAGAAATTATTCCATAGTCTTATATAAGTGTAGGAGTTAATTTCTATTTTGTTTCCATTTTATTGGTACATTGAAGTCCTTCTTCACAGTCAGCCTTTTGTCTTTGCTTATGTGGTTATAGAATAATATGATTTTAGGACTATAAGGTTTCTTAGAGATGTAGTCACATCTCTTCTTTTTTATAAAGGATATAGAGGCACAGAGAGGTTCAAGTGATAGAACCATTTGACCAAGATGACACAGTGACAATGGAATTCTGGTTTCTTGACTCTCAATTTGCAGCTTCTTTAAAAAGCTGCAAAAATATTTACGTGTCTCTACTTAAGTTTATATAGCTAATGTCAAAAAAAGAGAGAGACAATTTTTTCAATTTATCACAGATTATCCTCTTTTTACATTTCATTTTGGAAAAAAATGTCATTTACTTTATAGTTAAAAGATTTTCCTTTGATTACTGGCTATTAGTAGCTGTTAAGAAATGAAACTGTGTTTTCACAATTTCAGACTAGGCAGCCAAGTTCAGTCAAAGCTTTTATATTTTACTTAAACCATAAACAACTTGCTTCCAGAATTGAAGTGTGCAGTAAGATTATTGATGAATTTGTGAGTTATTCTTCCCCACTGTTAGCCTTAGAAATGAATGAAAGAAAAGTTATTAAATTATTAAGTTGAAAATTGTTTTTACTATACATGGCAAATGTTGTGCTAAGCACTAGTGATACAAAGATTTAAAAAGGTATATTTCTTGCTTTTTAGAAGAATAATTCTAATATGAAGAACACAACCCATAAGGATAGATAACCAGGGAGAAGGGGGTTTTGTTCTGAGGTGGTGGAGAAGGGCTTTGGTATTGATCCAAATGGGAAAGAGCAGATCAGCAGAATGATGAGGAGTTGGTCTGGGTGAATGGCTGGCTGCATGAGAGGTGAACAGAAGTATGGTCTGGTATGTAGGGCCAGCCAGGAGTTATAGTGAGCTAATCTGTGAAATGAGCCGAAGAAGGAAATGGCAAACTACTCCAGTGTCTTTGCCAAGAAACACCCCCACCTCCAATGGGGGTCATGAAGAGTTGGCCATAATTGGAAACTACAAAAACAACAACAACAAATTTGCACAGTCAGCAATCAGCTGGGTGACCCCTTAGGACGAGAATGCCAAAGATGCGTGAATTAACTTCCCAAGGGATTGGGGTCATAGATTCAGAAAGACCTACATATGAAGTTCCAGGTTCTAAGTCTAACATGGAAGGTACTGGTCCAGGGATAGCCTGCATATAGACTTCTGGATAGGGTGTGAAGGTGAGACATGGACAAGGGAATATTTTATCTCATAGAAATGAAGTATGCCCAGGACTTTAATATTCTCACAGCTTTGCTGTTAGGGAGTAACTGGATTCATATTTTCCTCCACTCTTAACTTGGATGTTAAAAGCTTACTTGGTGTTAGTTCAGGCACACCAGTTTCAAACCTCTGTAAAACCTCTTCTCTGAATAGATTTCTTTTTTCCATTTTGGCAAGAGAGTTGAATGAGATTGCTTTTTAACTTCAAGTGTCATTGAAAAGACCTTGAAGTCTTTTCTGAGAGATATATCATTTATCTGGTTTTGCTGCAAGTTTAATGCAAAAATGCACGGTACTTCTAGAAAGAGAAACCTCGGTTACTCACCAGCCAGTTTCTCTTAAGATCTATCATTCTTGACAGCAGATACAATGCCGCTCTTCTCTTTTACCACCTGGAGTTCTAGAGAGACTTTTCGGTTTCTGTGAGACATGACCTAATCAGGGAGGGGTGTTCCCTGCACCCTCTAGTGACTATTAGAGACCTGTGTGGGCCAGTTTCTAGTTTTGGATCCTTCTTGAATGTCAAAGAAGCAAAGTTGTTAGAAGACTTTCTGGGGACTGTCAGAGGAGGGAGGGAGGAAATGTGTACTAACTATCAGGGATGGTTTATTTTCAGAGAAGCCCCCTTAGTAATTACTGAGTCTCTCTAAAGTTGGAGAAGACACTTGAAGGACAAGAGTAAATAAAGTCAATTTAAGAAGTCAACTTTTTCTGAAGAGATGGTGCTGGCTTGATGAAAAGTTTTCTGGGTTCATACTGGCCAAATGAATATGTGAAAACAGCAAGCATTCACTAAGTATAGGTACTCGGGATACAAAGAGAAAAACCAAGCAATCTCTTCTTTAAGGAACTTACCTTGGGGCTGATGGAAAGGCAGGATTATGTGCATGTATATAATAAAAACAAACAGCTGTACCTTCAGTCTCTCAGTGTAAAAATTAGAAAGGCTTTCTCACATTTATTATATGGGGGATTTTTTTTTTTTACCTTGGAGAAGAGTATTGAGCAAGATTTTTGTCTTTGTTAGGGTAAAGATTCTCTCCCACCTTAGAGAGGAACTGAATGTGAATTGTGAGTGTGGCTTTGACATTTTAGTTCAGCAAACATATACTAAATGTCTGGAAGCATAGTAGGGTAGCCAGGGTAAAGCAGTAGAAAGAGGAAATGGAGTTTCTTGTGTGAGGAAACGATAGAAGGACAATGTGACTGCATTGCAGACTATGAAAAGAGGGGGAAATGTAAAATGAGGCTGGAGAGAGATGTTGGGGTCAAGTTATAAAAGGTTTTGAAAGCCAAATGGAGGAATTTCTGTTTTCTCTTGTAAGCACTGTGGAGCCATCATAGATTATTGATTAGAGAAGTGATGTAATCACATCTGCTCTTGATAAAAATCAGTTCTATAGTGTATGGATTAAAGGGGGGAGAGACTAGAGAAAGGGAGACCTATTTAGGAGGGCATTGCTGTAGTCTTGTAGGTGAGAAGTGTTAAGGATCTGACTTGGGTAGTGATTGGATGAATGGTGAGGAGACACGTAAGAAATATTGTGATGGAATCAGCAAAATTTGGCAACTGATTGGTTATGTAGAGTGAGGAAAGAAGGAAAGAAACATTGTTAAGCACCTATCATGTGCTAGGTACCGTGCTAAGACTTTATAAATATCTCTTTTGATCCTTACAACAACCCTGGAAGGAAGGCAATATTATTATCACCCCCATTTTATAGTTGAAGAAACTGAAGAAGAGCCAGGCTAAATAGCTTGCCCAAGGTCACACAGCTAGAAAGTGTTTGAGGCTGAATTTGGACTCTGGTCTTCCTAACTCTTGATCCAGTTTTCAGTAGAACTGTGTCATCTGACTGTGAGCTAGTGCAGTGTCAAGAATGTATATGAATCTTGAAGATTAGAAGAAAAAAGGAAGTTTAATAGACGGGTAGATTTTGGGGGAAAGATGATATGTTCTGTTTTAGACATGCTAAGTTTGAGATAGCTGAGTTCCCTAAGGCAAGGAGGTATCCTGATATTTAGTTAATGGAGTTAAGCCCTGACTTTTGGAATTTGAAAGGAAGCTTTCAGCGTACTTGAGTTGAAGAATATCAGTAACTTTACAAAGTTCAGTTTGTAGCCTAGAAAGTCATAAGCAAGCATTTCTAAAGCACCTATTGTGTACCAGCCATTGTGCAGCAACGGTCCTTGCTTGCAGTCTGTTGGGGAAATAACATGCAAACAATTATATAAACCAAATATATGTGTCATATATAATAAGTTAGAAATAATCAGCAGAGGGGAACCTCTAATATTAATGGGGATTGGGGAAGGCTGTTGTAGAAGGTGGAATTAACTGGGACTTGAAGGAAACTACGTAGAAATGAGGAGGAAGAGAATTTTAGGCATGAGAGAGGTATAAATATGCTTGGAGTAAGGGCAAAAGTCTGAATGACTGGGCCCCAGAGAATATTAGGGTGGGAAAGTTACAAGAAGACTAGGAAGGTAGGAGATGGTCGAGTGATGAAGGACTTTGAATGCCAAAAGATTTCATATTTGATCCTGGAGGATACAGGGAGCAACTGGAGTTTGTTGAATGGGGAAGGAGTGGCGTTGTCTGACTTGCACTTAGGGAGGATTAATGTGAAAGGCTAGAAGATTCCATATGTAAGACTGGACCAGGTTAACTAGTTATCAAGGTAGGAGAAGAGGTGTAGTTTCTTATGAAGAACCTAAACCATAGAACCTAAGAGCTTTGTGAAGACCCTCGAAGAAATAAAAAGGACCCAAAGGGCAGAGATCCAAACAAAAGGGGAGATAAAAGTCTTTCTCTTTGGGGTTTTCTCCCATTTATAGAGCCATACCTTTTAGCTTCTGAGAAGCCTGGGTGAGAAGGCTGTCAGATTTTACTTGGAGGATCTAACCCATACTTGGAGAAACTTGTGTTTCCTAGTCCTTTCCTGCTTTGGGGTGCAGCCAAGTACAAAATCTTTTTGTCTTCCTGCTCAAGTAGCAGTTTGGGCTGCTGTGTGGCTGTTCAGCAAGAATGAGCACGTCTGTCTTAAATGACAGTGGAGCAAGATCCATGAGGACCATTCTGTCTAAAATGTAATGTGTGCTCTACGCCTCTGCCACTAGGAAAACAGTTAGAAATGAACTGGTCGTGTGACTTGGATTGTTTTTCCTTTTTTTAAGTTGTTGACTTTACATACCTTGTAAGTTGTTGCGCTAGGAGTTGGCTCTTACCAGCACACAGCACCTCAGAGAAATAACCATAGCAACCCTTGTTTCACAGGACATAGGTTCCTCTTGCAATCCCTTACATCTCCCTGAAACACCCACACATGAAGAGGTGAAACTGAAGCTTCTTTTCTTAGTTATTGTCAAAGGGTGTTTCCAACAAACTTGTTTGTCTTTAAAAAAAAAAAAACATTTTCTTGCTCAGCATTTCATTTACAAAGCCAGTTGATTGTATTTGCTTTACATTTTATTTTACTTTTAATTTGAGAACTTATTTCTCCAAATAGATTGAGTAATGGGAAGAGTGACTCAGAAATTTATAGGACTGAAAGGTGTGCCTTATTAGGTATTTTTCTGATTTTTTTCTCTTGGAAGAGGGGTGGTGGTGTGTGCACTGGAAGTGGAGTAGAGTTATTTGTACAAATTAGTTTATGTAAACAAAGTTATTTAGCAGTCTATTTTCATCTGTGAGAGTCTTATCCAATGTATCTTTATTTGGACTCTATACTCCTTGAGATAAGAATATAACCTATACTTCATTAGGTTCGTAAGTAAATGTTAGTTTTGGAGTGATCAAATTAAAATGTTTTCATATTAGAGCTTATGGATAATGTCAAAATTTCAACTAGATGACTCCAATAAAGATACTTTTTTTAAAACAATTTTTACCTTTGTAGATTTTAATACTCCTATCTGACTCCTTTTACTGCTTAGTCTTATCTGTCAGTGCAGTGGAAATAATTTGCTGATTTAATGATAATTAAAATTCTCACCCAACATATATATTGTACTTCTCTAAGCCAGAGTTTTTCATAATGTAATAGTCACTATATTAGTCTTGTGGAATATTTGTAGAATGTGTTTTATCCTGCTGTGGTTTGTTTTCCATACTTGAAGAAAACCTATGACATTATAATGTTGGGGTAGTCAAGGTGTATGGTATATTTGACTATGGCTGATCAGTCCAGTAAGAGATTGGAAGGCTCTCCTACAGGTCAGGCACAGATAGTCCATTTGAATGTTTGGGATGGAGATGTCTCTGTATTTGTGTATCTCATGTTTCCTTTGGGCTACTATGATTCTGCTTTGCTCATAGAGAGCAGTGCCTTCTTTGACGTGGGCATGCCCTGCTGGGCCATCCTGTGCCAGCGTCTCTCATATCTCACAGTTGATACTCAAGTGCTTAAAAGGGACCATGAGACTGTCCTTGCATCACTTCTTCTGACCTCCACCTGAGCGCTTTCCATGTGTGAGTTTTCCACATTCGGCTACATGGCCAGTTCATCAGAGTTGTGCTCTCTGCAGTAGAATTTGAATGCTTGGCAGTTCAGTTCAAGAGGCAGAAAGAAGGGGTCTTAAGGTGATTTCTGAAGGGCATGAATGTAACCATGCCATTCATTCCTAAATAACTAGCTCCTCTAGCTCCCTGTTTCCTCCAGGATCAGAAGTAGAGCATTAAGTTTGGCATTCAGGAGACACGATATTCAAATCCAGTCTCAAGTACTTACTAGTTGCATGTGACTAACCTCTGTTTCCATTTCCTTGTCTGTAAAATGGAGGTAATTATACAATTTACCTTTCAGGGTTGTTGTAAGCATAAAATGAGAGAATATTTGTAAAGCAGCTTGCAGACCTCAAAGTGCTATATAAAACTAACTATTATTATTATAATTAATAATAAAGATTAATTTATCATTTAAAATTCTTCATACTGTTCCTTCTTCCTTATACTTTATACCTTTCCAAGGACTAATGTACTTATAATCTAGTATACCATATTTACTTAGGCTTTTACATATACAATTTGACTCATATATTAGATGATTTAATGAGGAGGGCTTGTAAAGTGAATATATTTACAATGAATCATATTTTCCCACTGATTTCTGCTATACTTTTAAAGTCATACTTCCTATAGGAAGATTTTTTACTCCAGTTTCAATGTTAAGACCTTAATGTTCACTTCAGCAGTATTTTAATGGTTTCAGGTTGTATGTATGTCTAATACTCCTCCTGCAAGAAAATTTAGTTAAGTGACCAGTTAAGTTATATGGTTATACATTCAATTCATAACACGCTTGTTAAAATGCAAGTTGTTTTCCGGGTCACTCTTAGCCTATTCCATGAAATTGTAATGTTTTATGTAGACACGTTGTCAGTCATTGTCTTGGGTATTTACCAGAATTCTTTAGATCCACTCAGAATCCCTTAGATTCAGAATCACAGTCTACCCAGGCAGACAGTCCTCCTCTTTCTCTCATACCCATCAATGTGAGCTCCCTTCCCTTCCATGTCCCTACCCTACTCAACTTTGCTTATACTTAATTTTCCATGTGAGTGTCATTTTTTTTTCTCAATAAATTTAAGTTTCTTTAAGGCAAGGGACTGGTTTTTTTCTCTTTTTAAAAAAAAATTTTATATGCTCAACACAGCGTAGTGGCTGACACATAGTAGATGATTACTGTAGAAGAGATGTTTTTTCAATATTGAATGTGGGCCATGTCAACTTATTAGTGCATTGTATTAATTTATTGAATATTCAGTGGGTTAGTTTTTAAAAAACTAACTCCCTTTGGAGAAAGAAATGACCCCAAGTTTTGGAGAACTCTCTTACTTTTTTTTAAAATAAAATCATTAAATCATAGAATTTCAGAGTTGGAAGGAAACTTAGAGGTCATCCAGTCTTACTCATACTTAAGAAGAAATTCCCTCTCTGGTATTCATGTTATTTTCAAGAGATCATCTATTCTCTACTTGAATGCCTTCAATGGTGAGAGCTTGATATTTCTGGAGGCAGTCCATTCCACTTTGGGATAACTCTATTTCTTATGAAGTTTTACCTTGCATTAATCCAAGTATCTGCCTTTCTATAACTTCCATACACTGTTGCTAGTTTTTAGCATCTGAAACCAAGAAAAATCAGTATAATGTTTCTCTTGGGTGATATCTTTCTAAATGTGTGAAGACAGTAATAAAACATCACCTTTATTATTTTTTTCTAAATATTCCACCTTCCTTTGAGTTCTTTTGCCATTTTAGTTATCTTTCTCTAGGTACGTCAGTGTCTTTGAAATACAGTGCCCCAAACAGAACACAATATTCTAAATGTCATATGACCATAACACTAACTTAGGATGGCTGGGTCTTCAAGACAAAGATGCTATGGGGGCTGGGACAGAGTAGGAAAGGGAAAATCATCATTAAACCTATTTAAATTCACAGAGAGCCAGAGAGGTGTTATTAGATTTGGAGCAGACGTTGTTGTTCAGATATGTACAATTCTTTATGACCTCATTTGGGGTTATCTTGGCAAAGATACTGGAGTAGCTTGCCATTTCCTTCTCCAGCTCTTTTTATAAAGGAGGAATTGAGGCAAACAGGGTTAAGTGACTTCCCCAGGGTCACACAGCTATTAGGTGTCTGAAGCTGATTTGAACCCTAGAAGATGAGTCTTCCTGACTCCACTTCCAGTGCTCTATCCACTGTAATACGTAGCTGCCTTTCTTCTACTTGAGAATCTGTAGTTTTATCAGATTGGGGTTGGGGCTATTATTTTTCTTTCTATACAGTCACAGTGCCTGTAGAATATATTTGAAGGTCTTCAATCAGGTCCAACTTGTAATAAATCTTCTCTGACTTTGCTAAGTTGGTCCTTGGGCAATAGATAATTCATTATCAAAGCTGTTCTTCTCTGGTGCCTTCCAAATCTAGCTCAACAATCTTTGGTTTTTAGTTTTTCTTACTTTTAACACATTTTTAATTTATATAGAAGCCCACAAAAATTAAGTGGGTCTGTTCGATTTGTGTGACTTTTTAAAAAAAGTACATTACCTTGACAATGATAATTCAGAGTTGGGAGAGGGGTTTAACATACTTACTCAGACCTCTGTGACTCATTGTGTCTGATGTCTACCAATTGGTAGCAATAGTTGCATTAAGAAGAAAGTCCAATAAAACACAATTTGGCTTGTGGAAGTGAAAAAAAGATGTCATCGCCTGAAGTTAATTTTGAGTCTGTTGTTTTTTTTTTAAATAGAGAGAAATAAAACTCAATCATTGTGACAAAGACCTTTCTTAAACCTTCTGGATTTAGAACTGGGAGGGACACGCTGAGGAAACTGAGACCCAGATCAGTCTCACAATTGTCTAGTTTTTGAATTCAGGCTTTTTGACTTCAATGCCATTCTCTTTACACTTCTCTCAAGGATGAACTAGAAGAGAGAGGGAATTCTTTGGCAAAATTTTATTTAATTGCTCAGAATTTAAACTTAAGCCTCTCAAAAAGTATTTTTGTTTCCACATTTTTTGGATATTTTTTTCTAAAAGTAGAAGGGAATGTGTTATAAAGTAAATTTGCAAAGCTCAGTATGTGCTTTTTAAAGTAAAATACAAGCTTATATGTGCATATATGTCACTGATTTCCTGTATCACTGATGAATCAACTAGGCAGTGGTGTTGCCTTAAACTTAATTTATTTTCAAGTAATGATGAGATTTAAAGACACTAAGCTAATTTTTGTGGGGAGAGATAAACGAGTTAAATTCTTTCTCTGCTTGTCCTCATTGCTTTTTAGAGACAACATTATTTATGTATGGTAATAATTATTAATCATCAACACCTACCAAACTTCACAAAACACCTGGGGAGAGGTGACTTTTCTTCCCTTCACAACTAGAAATTTTGAGCCAGAAGAGAAGTACTGACTTGGCCTGGATTCCAGGGTGTCAGTTTGGCCATTTAAGCTGTCACTGATTTTTATTCAAGGACTATTTATAGATTGGTACTGTATGTCCTAAAAAGTCCATCAGAATTTCAGCTGAATGTATATGTTCGTATGCAGTGAATTTTAAGGAGTTTTGCTTTTGGATCATTCTGCTTCATCTTTTAAAGTGTATAACAGCGCAAGCTGTAAAACGTCCCTGACATTTGGTTCAATGCGGAAAAATACTGACATGCATTTTTATCTTGGGGGAAGTGTTCCAGTGGTCCTTTTTGACTCAGACCATATGTATTATAGCATTTCAGCTATGTAGAAGTACTTACATGTCCCTACAAAATTACCAACCCCAGTAAACACCAGGAAATGTGGCTATGTATGTGTGTCAGATGATTTCTTAACTACTTTGACACTGTATCTAGGCACTTAAAATTTTTGTTTTAAGGTAGGTCTATTTTCAGCACTACAGTGTAGTGTGAAGAGGATGCGGAAGAATATAAAAATTATTCTGAACACTTTTTTATATGTATTTTATTTGAAACAGCTATGTCTGAATTGTCTTGGCAAACTTGCTTGTAACTTACTAATATAATGTAGCCCCTTCAAACCCCCGATCTTTGATAGTTAAGTTCTCTATAAATGCTGTCATAATCTGTCTCTTGAAGAGCTGCTTCTTATTGACCTTTTCATCCCAAAACAATTTTGCTTTGGAGCCAGTAGCAGTTTGTGGAAATTGTTTTGTTTTTTTTTTTCACCTAAGCTGCCCAGTGGCTGGTGAACCAGCTGCACGTGGGGGCAGCTGAGTGTTGATGTTGAGTGCTGCTGGTTATTTTGAGGTTGGCACTATCATTTTTCTCTTTCCTAATGAAGCATTAAGGTTCGTTTACATAGTTATAAATATAATAATTATTGCAGCTGTGGCACTGTGCCTAAGTCATCTTGAAAACTGAACACAAAATCTTTTTAATAGCCTGATAATGGTCTCTTTTGAAATGTTAGAGGGTTTTTTAAAAGTAACAATATCTGTATTACAAGTTTCATTACTTACCCTGAGACTTGATCATTTTGACCATTTCTGAATATTTCTGCACCTTCATCAAGCAGTGTGCATATTGCCTTGAGATAATAGGTGTGTTGGAGAGGTCCCAGGATTCCAGCTTACATGGTAAGGCTACCTTGGCTCCCTCACATACCAGAAAAGAATCCTTAGACCCACCCCCCACCCCTGGCTAGCCAGGTTTTGTGATAATTCAGCGAAGTCAGCATGTGTGAAAGTTGTACAATATTTGTTTATTTCTGGAGAATGTAGATTCTGTCATGAGAACTTTTTCCAAATCACTGCTAGAATTTGGAGCATTGTGTAAGTGGTTCCATTTCCTGTATATTATGATTACCTGTGATCTGATGGAGACAAAACAAAGGATATCATAGTAATGGCAGGGGAAAAGGACTGTTGCTCAATCCTTTTCTTGACTGGTATTATTAGCTCTTTTATTTCTAATTTATTTTAAAATTGTGTTCAAGTGACCAATATTCTGAATTCGCTCTTGCCTTCTGGAGAGAAGAAGAGCTCTCTGTGTGGACAGAGAGCTCTCCAAAGAGCTTATTATAGCCTGGATATCGATTTCTGTGCAAAAACAATCTAGCTTGCCCATTTATAGATAATAGTAACAATCGCCAGCGTGTATATAGTGCTTTAAAGTTTATAAGCTACTGTGCATTTGATCCTCACAGCAACCCTTCTCTTAAGTGGGTACAATTATTATCTTCATTTTATGGGTGAGAACACTGAGGTGAGAACCCTGGGGTTGTGCGACTTATCCAGGATCACACATTTCGTAAGTGCTTGAGATGGGATTTGAACTCAAATCTTTCTGATTCTAAGTCCAGTGCTCTTACCTATTCTGCCACCTAGCTGTTACTTTCCAGAATACAGAAAATATATAAAATCTAGGAAGAGGATTGTCTAGGTAGACTTTAAACAAGCTCCATAATTGTTGATTTGATTTTATTACCTTAAATTAGTTTAACATGTTATTGTTTACTTATAAGCAAATTATATTGTTGCGTATTAAGTATATAATATAATATATCAGTGCACAGATCCAGCAAAGCCAATGCAGATGAACAGTGAATTGGATCCAGAATTTAAGTGGAGGGAAAGAGCAGTTTGGATGGTATTTGGGAAATTGTGTGATGTTTCCAATGATCCCAAGCTGCTCCCTGGCACAAAACCCCATATTTTTCAGTACAAATGTTCTTCTGGTGGTATTTTATGTTTGCAATTCTTGTGACATCACAATCTCTGAAAAACCAAAGTGGTGGTGACCCAGCGAACAGGGGAGAAGACTCATAATTTGTATGAATAGGATATATGACCTGTTTCTAACTATGATTTGCACTAATAATAATTGCATTTATATAGTGCCCACTATGTGCCACACAGTGTACTAAGTGCTTAATAAATACTTTGTCATTTGATCCTCACAATAGCCCTGGGAAGTATGTGCCATTAATAGTAACCCCATTGTATAGTTAAGTAAACTGAGGCAAACAGAGATTAAGTGATTTGTCCAAAGCAAACTACTTAGTAAGCAACTGAGGTTGAATTTGAACTCAGATCCTTCTGATTTCTGACTCAGCATTCTATCTACTGCTATCTCTGTAACATATGCATAGCTGCTTTCTAAATGTAAGGGCACATGAGCTCACATGGGGCATGGATAGATAGCCCTCTTAAGGAAGACTGTGGCTTCTGCCTTAGAGGAGAACAGGAGAAAGGTTGTTACTAGGGTCTTTTTTGTTCCTTCCCTAATCTCCAAGAAGACTTGAGGCTAGAATTATATCTGTCTAACATATCTCAAATGTTGATAGTCCAGGGGTTCAGTATGTTGACAATAAAAAGCACCTTCCTGATCATTTTATGGAGGAAGGTAATAACTTAATATTCACCAGATTAGTCTCTTCTCACCATATGCTGGTTACGCAAAAGACCACATGATCATAGAAAAGCGAGTAAACCCATATATCCAAGCAAAACAGTAAAAAGAAGTCAGAGAGGTTGAACAAATTGGAATAGATCAAAGAATGCACAACAGAAAAGGGCCTCATCAACTGGGAGTTCCTTTAAGTTAAGCGGAGAGAGAAAAAAAAAATCAGCAATCTGGGGGATTGCCTTGAGAGTCAAGGGACACATTGGGGAGGATAGCTCCCTCCACAGGTCAGCAGTTTCACAGATCCCAATACCCATTCAAAACCTCATTCTTGTTCTCCTTGGATCTTTGTCTTTCACAGAATCTCAGCTCAGTAACATCTCTTATCCAGTAAGGAGTCAATCTCTCTCTACAACCTCAGCACAGCCAACAATGGGGCTGTTTTTCAGGGGAAGTTGGGTTAAATCAACAAGCATTTACTGAGCAGCTATTATGAGCCAGATGCTGTGCTCAGGGTTAGGGATACAGAGAAAGGCAAAAGCAATCACTGCCCTAAAGGGGCTTACAATCTGATGGGGGAAGCAACATGGAAATAACTATATACAAAAAGAAGATATGTGTAGACTATATTGGAGATAATCTCAGAGGCTGGGCACTAATATAAAGATGGAAGTTCTGCTTGTATCAGTGATACAAGAAGTACCACTGAAATGATATCAAAGATATCACTGAGATTTTGATTACATTAAATTAAAAAGCCTTCACACAAACAAAACCAGTGTAGACAAGATGAGAAGGAAAAATGAGAAACTAGGGGAAAATGTTACAGCCAGTTTCTCCAGTAAAAAGCCTCATTTCTCAAATATATAGAGAACTGAATCAAATTTGTAATACAAGTCATTCATTCCTCAAATGACATATGGTCAAAGGATATGAATGGGTAGTTTTCAGAAAAAAAAATCAAAGCTATCTATAGTCATATGAAAAAATGCTCTAAATTACTATTGATTAGAGAAATGCCAATAACTCTGAGGTACCACCTCATACCAATCAGATTGGCTAATATGAGAGAAAAGAAAAATGACATATTGGAGGGAATATGAGAAAATTGGGACATTAATGCATTGTTGGTGGAGTTGTGAGCTGATCCAACTGTTCTGGAGAACAATTAGGAATTATACCCAAAAGGCTATAAAACCATTTTGACCCAACATTTCCATTTCTCAGTCTATGTCATAAAAATAAAAATTAAAAAAAAAAAGAGGAAAAGGACTGATGTGCACAAAAATATTTATGGTGACTCTTTTTTTGGATTGCCAAGAATTGGAAATTGCGGGGATGCCCATCAAGTGAGGAATGACTGAACAAGTTATGGTATATGGATGTGATGAAATACCATTGTTGCATAAGAAATGATAAACAGTCGAGCTTCAGAAAAACCTGGAAATACTTACATGAACTGATTAAACGGAAGTGAGCAGAACCAGCAGACCACTGTGCACAGTAAAGGCAGTATTGTAAGGATGCCCAATGGGGAGTGACTTAGCTAGTCTCAGCAGCCCAATGATCTAAGATATTCCCTAAAGATTCCTGATAGAAAAAAATGGTATCAGCCTCCAGAGAAAGAAATAATGGAGTCTGAATGCAGATTGAAGCATTCTTTTTTCTTTAATCTTATTTTTTTCTCGGTTTTTTTTTTTTTTGGTCTGTTTCTTTCACAACGTGGGTAATGTGAAAATGTTTTGCATGGCTACACACGTATAACATACAAATTATTTGCCTTCTCAATGAAGAGTGAGGGAAGGGAGGGAGTGAAAGAATTTGGAGCTCAACGTTTTTAAAAAGGATGTTTAAAAATTTTACATGTTGTTGAGGAAAAATATTATTAACCCAAAGATATCATTGAGGAAATGTGTGATGGGAAAAGGCCGTAAGCCAATCTTATTGTGTAGTGAGAAAGGGGTTTTGGGTGGACATCCTGACTGCTGCAATAATTCCAGGTGGGAGGTTGGGGGTAATACCTAGAGGCAGGCTTTTAGAAAGTTGCATCATTCCTTTATGGAGGATCTATGGGAGAGCGTTAGGCTGTCACAGAATCACAGAATTTTTTCATTTCAGAGGGAACGCAATGACCATCTAGTTCTGCTCTTGCTGAACAGAAATTCTTGCTATAACATAACAGATACATAAATGATCATTCATGTATGATGAGGTAACTTACTACTTCTCAACAGTAGTACTTCTCAACACTTTTTGAAAGTTCCGATCTTTTAGATTTTCCTGACATTAAATCTTTACAACTGTAATGCTATTGACTCTGCACTTGAAAAATCAAATGGAACAAAAGAAATCTCTCTTTTAAAGCAGCCCTTCGAATTTTTGAAGATGACTAGTCTACTCTTCTGCAAACTAAATAACTCCAGGTCCTTCAGTTAATCCTAACATCACATGGACTCAAGACCCTACATCATCCTGATTATTTACCTCCATCCTGGATGTCATGCTCTGAATGCTCTCCAGCTTCTTGCTGACTTTTTAAACTATGTCACAAGGACGGGATGCAGAACTATATATGTGTTAAGTAGAGTAGTGAAGACATAGGAGGCAGAGAGAAGGAAACAAGAAGGAACATCCATAGCATCTTTGAATTCAATAGCAATAAAGTAATTCTTGTGAAAAATCACAGCAATATAAATTTGCAGGACAGTATTAAAATAGAATTTCTTCGCAATCAGACAACCTATCTATTAGGTGGGCTAAATAATGTTTGGACACAGATTTGCCCAACTATGCACAATAAATATTTGTCTTCTATTCTGGTTATTGGTTTGAGTATTGTCATTGAATCCTCATTTTCATTATATGACCCAACCAATAAGCCATCCTAATGGAGGGAGGTTTATCAAACAAAAGGAGTAATAGCCTTTTCTCAAAAACCTAAAAATAGGTATATTTTATTAAACTAAACAAAGGCCTAATGGCAGAAATGACTAGAATGGACATAAAGGCACCATTGTACCATGGACGAATAAATGAAATAAATTAAGTTCTATTTCCTATAATGCACAAGTATTTTATGATTGATCTTATTCATCAATAAGCATAGTGAAGTAGTTCTTTAATGGAAAAAAATAAATGTTATATTTTTCTGGACTTTTTTTTAGGTGAGCTGGGTGTTTGAAGAGAGGTTGGTTATGATTTAGAGGATTTGCAAAGTATAATTTTAATATTTGTCTTAGTATTTTTGAAGTGTATATTTTTAAGGGTAACTTCTTTTTAAAAAGAGACAAAATGACCATATTAAGTTTGTGATGCAGCAAAAAGAACATTGAGATAAAGTGAAAAAACTGCAGTAATATTCATGGCTCTGACATTAATTTGCAAGATGACTGCAGACATCACTTCATGTCACTGATGTATTCTCTAAAGAGTGTGGAATTAGTTTTGTTTAGCTCAAATGCTGTAGTCAGGAATAGCAGCTACTCTCATAGAAGAGTTTCAAAGCAACTGCTTCCAACACTAGCAGAGGATTAGTGTGGAGAGAATTTCACTTGTGCTTGTGGTCAGGGTATTGCCCGGGATTGGTGTTAGGGAAGCACAGGCTCTTAAATTAGCTGGTTTCTATAATAATGCTATTATGATCAAAGCCTCACCTGAAATTCCACATTGATTCAGAGAAACAAATAAAGAATGAAAAGTACAAGATAAAGGTTCCACTAATGGACTTTGCCGTGCATTTGAAATGAGAACAATTGATGGTATTGATATGATCATAAACACTGAAAGGCTAGCAAAGTCAGGAGAGAAAAACAAAAAGCCACTTGCTTGACATATGTGAAATTAATATGGATAATAATTTGTGAACATTTGTCTTCAACATGAGAACTAACACTATGAAGAGAAAATTTTTTTAAAAATCCATTTAATTGCATGAAAACAATAATGATTACAGTGATTTATTGGAATTATATGCCATGAATGCCTAATTGTTGTGTAGTACAATAATGATCATGTATATCATTTAATGTGCATCAAATTAACTTTGTCAGAAGTTTTGGTTACAGCAGTAGACTCTATGTTAGCAAAGAATACTTAGCAAGTAATAAGACTGATTCCACAAACCATATATCCATCTTAAGTCACGTTTTACATCCTTAGTCTTCACAGTCTGTTGGTCATTCTGTATGGTTTTCTGCTTATTGCTTAAAAAAATTAGATGGACTTTGTTCTAGTGTTTTCAGTAGATACTTGTTGAATGACTAACAGGATGAATAAGTTGCCTTGGCTGGATTTTGGGAGAGGTAAGAGTCTACATAGGTCATTGAGGGCTTTGAATGTTAGATATTATCCATTGAATTCCACAGAGGACAAAGAGGTGTTAGAAGAAAGTGTGTAATATGAGGGGAGAGTTTATGACGGAAGAATTGGGAGGGCAAGAGAAGAGAAAACATTTAAATAAGCTCATTGAGGTGACGGTTGGTGTGAATGTACTTATAATAAAGAATTAGATCCTAGAGTCTCTCAGCTTTTTTATATCTGGACATTAATCATATTCATTTTGGCAAGGAACACGATAATTATTTTTTCGCAGATTTTTTTCTCTTTCCTGAACTCACATTCATTCTCTTGTAAATAAAGGTTAAAGGACAAAGTAAACTCTTGTGGAAAAACTAATAGCGACATACTATACATAAATATGGACATTAATAGCCTGCTCATATTACTCACACTTTCTGTAATATGTTAATCTGATTACTCTAGGGAAAATTTTCATTGTTCTTTTCAATTAAGGGGTTCATTTTCCCCTTAGTGTGCTGTTTTCTTTTTCTTCAAGCTTTGCTAATTCTTGGATTTTAGTGATTCAAGATGTCGAATAGGCACCAATTTGATTGAAATGTTCTTTTAAAAAAAGAAAGAAAAATGTGTTCTTATGTGTTGTTAATTTAAGAGCTCCTCTGTTCATCTTAAGGATCCTAGCATTGCTTTAAAAGCAACTGTTGACATTTCACAATTTATATTATTTACTGAATAAAGGTTGTTTTCTCTTAAGAACAAAGGGTAATGCTCATTTTCAAACTTATGCTGAGCCCATCCCTACCCCACCGCCATTGTTCATGAATAATTATAACCAAAGTAATGAAAAACACCTTTTTAAACTGTGGCATGGTGGCTGATTCAGTTTGAAAGTCTGTCTCTTTGTGACTTCATTTCAGTTCTGTTACTGATTTGTCCATTAATGCAACTGACTGATTAGACAACTTTGTGCCTCAGTTGCTCAGTTTTCAAATCCAGGCTATTACTTTGTATGGAACCATAGATTTATGACTAAGAAAGAATCTCAGTGATCATGAAGAATACACGCACCTCAAATTACAGAGGGGAAAGCTGACTATAAATGTGACCTCACATTAGGCATTGAGTGAGGGCTCTAGTATCTGCTTCCTGAAGTGTACTTCTCCTTTGGGTATGCTTTGGAGATGTTTTGGTTTTCCCACCTGTAAAATGGGAGTGAAAATGACTATCACCTTTCACAGGGTGGCACTTGTTAGGACCAAATGAAACAATGCAAGGCATTTTGCAAGCTTTTAAAAAAGCACTGTATAAATGTTTTAATTCCATATTTTCCATCACTATCCAAATTTGCTTAAGATAGAACTAGAAAATGTGTTTTCTTTTGAGTTGGTTTTTTTTAGTTTCTTCTTAGGGAAAAAAGTGTTCTTGATAAGAATACTTGACACCACATCTGATTTGTTCCTGTGGCTGCTGTGTTAGTAATAAATAGATATTCAATTTGCATAGTTTACAACTCCTTTTACCCTTAGCCCATATCTTTTCACTATGAGGTCACCTTTTTATTACTTAGTGGAGTGTTTAATTACACAGCATTTTATGTCTTTATTCATGAGCTATAACTGGGTTTCCCCCGCACCCCCAACCTTCCTTAAAGCATAGAGCCTTGTACAGATGCTTTCTTAAGTGCTTCTGGAATTGAATCAAAAAAGTTGTCACAGAGAGGAAAAGTTAGAGTTTTTTATAGAATGCAAAATCTTCACAGACAAGCATATTTATTTGCATTGAAATACCTTAGCCATAATAGGACAAGAAAAAGAGGCCATTTTTACAAGTGAAAATAAGTCAGTTGCTTGAAATAATTACACCTCATGAAGAGTTAACACAGAATGTTGCCACACTGGCTATCACCAGAAGCTCTAGTAAAAAGTAAAGGAAACTCAAATTTAAGGAACTGAATTTGGTGTTACTGATATGAGCTTTTAAAAGAAAAATAAGTACTTTATTAATTTTTCAAATAGTTTTTTGAAGAAAGAGGGTACACTAAATTATTTCATCATTTAACGGTACATATAGGAGTAATACATAGAAAGCATGGTACCTATTTAAATTATGTGAAATACCATTAATATAAATATGTAGCTGAAGAGGAAATTTATTATTAGTCTTAAATGGCAGGAGATTCAGGCTTGTTAACTTTGGTACAACTGTTGTATCTATGGTATTTCATTGCTTTTTTAGTTCTGTTTACTATTGACCATTGGTTTTGTCATAATGGCCCTGCCTCAGTATATTTTCTAGTGGTTTTCAAAATGGTAAAACCATTCAAAATAGGGTGAACCCCATATGGTGCTGGAGGAACTGGACAAAAGTCCTATAGAATAGGATGGGAAAGAATGAACTGGTCTGGTTTTGTTTCATATGAATACTTATATTGATGACTTGACCTATGTTTCTAAGTAGCTCTCAAAAATAATTCTAGGAATCCATTTAACACCGCATGGGAGGGAGGGTAGGGGCAAGCTGCCATATTCTGAATGACCATGACAAAAATGTCCAAAATGGATCTTTTTAGTTGTAATTTTGCCATTATTTACAGTAGTTTGTCGTTAGCAGTCTCATATATGAGGCTTTTAAAATATCTGATGCCTGTTTGTAAAAACTAAACTAAACTAAACCTAAACAAATATTAAAACTAGTACCATTTGCTTGCTTTGAGTTAGGCTTGTATTGTTCTTCTAAAAGTGGTTTCAGTTCAGCAAATACAAATTAATTATTCACATTTTGGGAGGGGGAGATGGACCAGTTGCACTTGACAAGAGTGAGAAATCATCACCAATGTATAGCTTGTGCTTTTCATTGGTATCTTTAGAAATATCAAGAAAAACAGGAAATCCCATTTAGTTTGCTAGATGGATTCCTGTGTGGAATTTATGGGATGACATAGACAAGATTCACCCAGGATGGGCTGGCATGGATGTTTGTGATGTGCATCTTTATAGATTTATCATGCCGTGTGTGTGTGTGTGTGTGTGTGTGAGAGAGAGAGAGAGAGAGAGAGAGAGAGAGAGAGAGAGAGAGACAGACAGACAGACAGACAGACAGACAGACAGAGAGACAGACTCATTTGAGGATTCAAGGATTATTGGAGGATGTGGCATCCAAATGGAGTTTTAATGGAAGGGAAGGAGGGAGTTCAGAGTTCAGCAGAGAAAAACAGTGTGGAATTCTAGGAATGGGGAACAATTTTGCTCCATTTAAAGATGTAATTTCTTTATTGAAAATGTCTTCTTTGAAAGATGTTTAAATTCATTATATAACGTGACATTTGATAGGGGAATTTTCACAAATGTGAAAATTTTGAATAGTTGAAAGCTATTTGGGTCAGTTAAATTGGGTTATTTTTTAAAATACAGATTATGTTTTATCATTTCTTTGACCTTTAGTGGTCCTATAATGACTTGATTTTATATTTTGTAGCCATTGTCAATATTTTTTCTATATAGTCATTATTATTATTTTCATAATATGAAACTGCCAATAATAACTAGCATTTATGTAGCATTTTTTGCAAAGTTCTTAATATACATTATCTTTAACAACCCTACTATAAGGTAGCTGCTAATTGGTATCTAAGAGGAAATGGAGGCTGAGAAAGGTTATTTGCTTGGGTTCACCCCACCAATAAGTGCTGGAGGCAAAATTTGAATTCACATCTTGCTAATTCCAAATCCACTGCTCTAGTGACCATTCTACCCTGCTACCAAAATTAATACCAGTAATATGGATTATGATAACTGGGCTAATGTGCTGACTTCTTTATTATTCAAGAACCATTTATTTATATTTTTCTGTACCATAGCTCTACTTAATCATATACTCCCAAACTATTTTGAATATACAGATCATTTGTGTTTGCATGAATCAACACCATGTAATATACATTAGGTTATTCAGTGCTCAGGGATTGTTTCTAGTATTATTAAATTTGTTGAATGGACTTTTTTCCCTCTTAGCTTTCTTAAGTTCTTTTGGGGGAGGGGAGCTTACAGTTTGCATGTCTTAGTGTTTGTTTCTCTCGTGGACTTATATTTTACTTTTTGTTCCTTTTTTGTTGTAGATAATATTTCATATCATTTTATTATGATAGATTCACAGATAAAAGAGGACTTTGCTTATCATGCAATGCTAAGTTTGAATTATTAAAAAAATTTCCACTTTAACTTTCTTACTTTGTAAATCTTTGGGAGCCCCATATAAAATTTCAAAGAAAAGATAAACTAGAAGATTAAAGTGGTATTAAATTATTACTTTTTAATATTCTAAGATATTAGTTAAAATTTGCAGTTCTGAAGTTGAAGTAGACTGTAAGAGATTTGAAAATAAGAGGAAGAAACTCTTAGGGCACTTATGGACTTACATAGTTTTAAAAGTTTGCCTCTTACTGTGGTTGACAAGGATAAGGGAAAGGATAAGAACTGTCCACCTTACCTCTGAAGTAAGATGTTTAAGGCTGTTTACCTGTTTGTGGATGATAATCCTCCCTGAGGAATGTTACCACGGAGGAGAAATTCTTGGAATCCCTCAAAGTAAGTCATCAAATTCTCACTTATCTCAACTATACCTAACTGAGAGAGCAGATAGCCAACCTAGGAATGGGTTTGGATTGTTACAAGGAAATAGAGATAATGAAGAAGAACACCTCACCTTTAAAGTTAGTATGGAGTAGGCTGTCCATAGAAATGGTAGATTACTCTTGACCAGTTTCTGCAAGGGTTAAGCTGCCTTCTAGAAGTCCTACTGCAAATGTTAAACCTGGGAATCTTGTTAGCTTTAAAATGGAGCTCGGATTCTCCTGAGTGATCATGTCACGCGAGTTTAAAAAGCACTTCTGATCTCAGTTGGAATTTTGCTACTAAAAGCTTGTCTGGTTGGTGACTGCCAAATTTGTGTGTGTGTGTGTGTGTGTGTGTGTGTGTGTGTGACAGAGAGAGACAGACAGACAGACAGATACAGAGACAGAGAGATCAGCAGGGAGATCTGTGTTGAAAGGATCTCAGTTCAAGTCTAGTCCATCATAGCTATGTGACTGCGCAAATATAAGACTATAAGGTGCAAAGAAGGTGCTCTCTCTCTCTCTCTCTGAATACACACACACACACACACACACACACACACACACACACATATACACAATGATGGGATGCTAAATGTTCTTTTCCAAAAAAATGTAAACTTAAGGTCCTCAAATCTTTCTGTACAAGTGGAGAATTGATAGATTAATAGCTGGATAAAAAGCAAACAAACCCACAACTTTTACATTTGAAAAATGTTTCCCTATCTTTTAAGCTTTTTAAAATAAAATAAAATTAAAATATTATCATCTCATTTTAAAATATGTAATCATATATTTGATACATAGAAAACCAGTTTGTGAAATGTTTTTCAAAAATTAAAAAAAATACTCATTGGATTTTTATTAAGTTAAATCCCAACTAAAATCTCACCTACAAAAGGCTTTCCCAATCCCTCTGAATTCCAGTGCCTTTCCTCTGTTAATCATCTGCTATTTATCGTATAGCTTGGTTTGTATGATTTTGTTTGTATGGCCTCCCTCATTAGATTGTAAGCTCCTTGAAGGTAAAACATTTTTGCTTTTTTGCATCTCTAGTGCTTAGCACAGTGCCTGGCACATAACTTAACAAATGTTTTTTAATTGATTGTTACAGAGCAACATTGTTTCCTGCTAGCTAACCAATAGCATGACTTGCTTAAATTATGTGGCTAGAATGTCATCTCTGTATCTTTTCAGTCCCTTTTGTTGCCAGACTCCTGTTTATGGCCTGGAAGTTGTAGGAACCTGAGAAAATGAGTGTAATTAACAATGCATTTTTTTCTCCTACTCCTTTCTTAGAAAATGTGCACCAAATAATGAATCTTTTTTCCTGTCCGGAGGTCGTAGTAACTGATGGTCAACTAGCTTCAGAAACTAAGGAAAGCCTGCCCTATTGTAGAACTTGACAGAAAGTATGCTGAGGATAAGGGCCATAGCTCATTCCTCTATTATCTCCTCTTAGCATGGTGTCCTTGAAAGGTCTGCAGTTTGCAAATGTAGAGGAGCATGGCATGTGGTGCAATGTAAAGAAAGTTGAATTTGGAGTCAATCAATCAATACTTATTAAGCACCTACTATGTGCTAGAGACTATGCTAAGCCAGAAGAGGTAGTTTTAAATCCTGGCTTTTCCACTCACACGTGGCATTTTGACTAAAGTCAGTTAAATTCTTCACACCTCAGTTTCTTAATATCTTAAATGAGATATTTGGATTAGGTGACTCTAAAGTGCTTTCCAACTCTAAATCTACGATCCTGATAACTGTGATATGGTTTATGAAAACTGTTTGTAATTTTCTTTTCCATCCTAAGAGGAGAGTAACCAGGATAGTAATAAAAATGTTATCATATGAAATTCTCATGCTGGAATTAGGAATGCTTAGGGTGGAGAACTGATTTTGATTTGGGGGTAATGAGGGCACAAGAGTCTTCTAAAAGGATGTGAATGATTGTCACATGGGAAAGGGATTAGTCTGATTATGCTTGGCCCCAGAGGGTACAACTAGGAGAAGAGTAAAAGTTTTAAAGAAATGTTTCAAAAAAAGTGCTCTAACCATTTGAGCTTTCTGAAGTAGAATGGGGCTGCATCCTGAACTCCCTCACTGGGAGCTCATTAGATATGTTGTAGAAGAGAGTCTCATTATCTTTACTAGCTGGACTCCATTGCAAGATCACAGATTCAAGACACAGAAGGGACTCCAGAGGTCATTAGTCCACACCTCCTCATTTTACAAGGAGGGAGCTGAGGCAGAAACAAAAACATGTTAAAGTGACTTGCACAAGAGTGAACAGGTAAATAATAAGCAGCAGAGTTGGGATCTAAATCCAGGTCTTCTGACTCAAAATCCAGTGTCCTTTTCCACTGAACCCAGGGGCCTCTTGGGTTCTCTGATAATTCTGCATTTGTTTGGGTCTGGTTTATCAATGGCTACTGTGTAACAGTTGCTGTTAAATGAATAGAATGGTGGAAATCTTTGGCCTTATCAATGTTTATGCTTATCAGTTGTGATTAGGGTTGTCTTTTGGCTCACAAATGCAGTGTTTTCATTCAAAAGGCAACAAAATTTCCTCTACTGGGAAAGCAGTATTTCTCTCTAGGTCTGTCCTGAATTATTTCTCTAAATCTTGGAGTCATGCATTCTGCCCCTTCCTGTGTGTTCTGTCCAATTCTCTTTCTGTTTCTCTGATGGGGGAGATTAAGTATTAACCATATTAGGGTCAGGGGTCAGACCACCAAACCAGTTTGAGAGTTGGCTGCTGTTGCTGATGGGGATCTGTAGGTTTAGGATCATGGATAAATCTGATTTAAATCTAGAAGACGTGTTATCAGACATCCAGACCAATCCACTAATTTGATGAGTCCCGGAGAAGTTGACTGATTTATTTTGTTGTTGTTGTTGAGTCCTATCAGACTCTTCATGACCCCATTTAGGGTTTTCTTGGCAAAGACATTGGAGTGATTTTCCATCTCTTTCTCCAGCTCATTTTACGGATGAGGAAACTGAGGCAAACAGAGTTAGGTGACTTGCCCAAGGTCACATAGCTAGTAAATGTCTGAGACCAGATTTGACCTCAGGAAGATGAGTCTTCCTGACTCCAGGCCTGGCACTCTATTGTTTGTACCAACTAGCTGCCCAACTGACTTCCTTAAAGAAATGGCAGTGTTGGGATTAAAACCCTAGTCCTGTGACCTGAAATGAAACAATATCTACTGTACCTCACTTGGTCTTCAAAACGTTCAAGGTCAAATTCTGGACCCAGCATGGACTGGGAGATTAGATGCCTGAGTGATTAGACCGGATTCTCAATGTGCATGGCCTGCGCTCCAAGCTATGATGTTTTGGAGGTAAAGTCAGTTATTTATGGGTCCATATTAGTTCTCATATTTCTTCAGAGTCTCCCTCTACTGGCATGTGAGAAGAGAGACCATGGATCTTAACAAGCATTTCTTAAGCTCCATTTGCAAGTTTAGGCACAAAGTATATGAAGAGGAAAAAAAAGTCTCAGTCTCAAGGGGTGCATGTTCTCCTGGGCCTGGCTCTTGGGGACCAAAAGGGAACCTCAGAGGCCAGAGAGCCAGATGATGGACATGCCTGCCAAACACAGCACAAGAAAGGAGACAAGGCAGAAAGTGAGTGGAGAAGAGGGTATTTCCTAGCAGGGAGGAAAAGGTCCTGCTGGTATCCATTTGTGTCCATAACTTTGCTGACAAATTATGCAGTTTCCTGCTTTCCCTTGGCCACCTGTATACAGGCTATATTTTAAAGCCATTAAAGGACCTTAAAGCTAGAATCAATAAAGCAGTAAGCATTTATTAATGCCACATTATTCTAAGTATTGATAAGTAGTCATCTGCCCTTTGTCTCTGGTTATGTGTATCATCTATGAGCTGTGTGCCCCATCTATGAGCTGTGTGCCCTCACTCCATCTGAGTTTGCTGTCCCTAGTCTACTGTAATTCCCTCACTGATTTTGTTCTGCTGTTTTCAGCCTTCTCCTCTCTTTCTAGTTGAAAGTAGCTGTCCTTGAAGAGAACATCTTGAGAAAGATTGTGGTTTACATTTTAGAAAGAATGTCTTCTGTAAGAGAGACTTTGGGAGTCTGTTGGGAAGTGGCACTTTATAGAAATCACCCCTTTGTTTCATGAAGGAAATGAAATAAAATTATAATGTGATTCTTTCAAATTTGAGAGGGAAGGATTTAACTTAAACTCTCAGGATGTGTATTGTATGTCTGTCTATCTGTCTCTCATGGGAGTGGAGAGGGGTTCAGGTCTGGGCAATTGTTAGATTGTGATGATTTTTTACCTAAAAAACATCAATGTAGCTATGTGGCTGTACTTCAGCCCCCAGAACCATCCTCACCACCCCATCCCCACACAAAAGGGATAATAATGTGTCTTTGTTTTCCTGCTTTTCTAGTATGGAAATATTTTCTGTCTACCCTCTAGTGGTGTATTTCGTAGGAGCTTTGGAAATACTTCTAAAAAAAAAACCGTTCCACATAGATGATTTTCTGAAAACTGTTTGCATTCTCCATAACCACATTGATGACTTTTCTAGTGCTCTTCCAAAGTTTATTAATTAAGCACATAGAATTTTAATGAAGACAAAAGCACAAATAATTATCTTTAAAATATGACCCCTTGGTCATATGCTTAGAAATACTTTGAAAATTTCTGAAAACAGGAAACAGGTGCTTGTTTACAGTAAATGTTCAGCCTAGAAAATTCATGCAAAATATATCTGGTACCACCCCAGCTACGGATAATTGCATTTTACAGTGAATTATAATTTAATTATTTTTGGCTATTTCTTCATGTTTCCTAGTATCCTTGATTAGAAAAAAATGATTACTATTTTTGCTGCACTATTATAAGAATAATGTTTTCTGGAACCTCCATAGTATAGGCCCTGTTTTCTACAGGGCAGACAGTTAATATTTATTAAGCTTAAAGAATTAGCCAAACTGTACCAGTTTCTGAGAACAGGTTGAGAAGACTCAAAATTGGGGTGACTTTAAAAGATTGATACAAGGAGTAGTTATGTTAATTTCATAGTTTTTCACCGGGAAAGAAGGAAAATGACAGTGAGTTGGTCCTAAACACAGAGTAGAGCTTTCCTATTCCACTGTCTTCCATGACAACTGATGATAATGATCTTATACTGTAATGTAATATCTTCATCAGAGGATGCATTGAAAGGGAAATAGAGTGCTGAGCAGCAATAAACCCTTTCCCTCCCCACCCCCTACTCCAGTTCTCTTAAGGGAGTATAAGAAGGTGAGCCCAGGCTTCCTTATAATTGACACTTCTCTTGTCTAACAAAATGAATTAAGGTGCAAATTAATTGATTTACATTTTGCCTCAGAATTGTACTGTCAGTCCTCATATTTTACACACTTATCTGTTTAAAAGTTTCCCTCTAAAATTAAATCACTTGCTTTGTGGAGTGTTTTTCCTTCCTTCCTTCCTTCCTTCCTTCCTTCCTTCCTTCCTTCCTTCCTTCCTTCCTTCCTTCCTCCCTCCCTCCCTCCCTCCCTCCCTCCCTCCCTCCCTCCCTCCCTCCCTTCCTTCCTTCCTTCTTTCCTTTCTTCCTGGACAACTATCACATTTCAGAAAATACAGAAAAGGGCTCCTTCCTACCTCTGCCTTGAAAGAGAATCATTCAAAATATCTAGGACCTAGATCCAACTGAGAATTTTGGGGGTCTTGTTTCTTTGAAAAGGGAAAAATAATAACTTTAAATTTTCTTCAAAGATAAATAGGAATTCTGCTATATAACACTTTAATAGCTGTTGAATGCTAGAAAAAATTATGGCTGTTCTTTCATAGTAGAATAAAACACAACTGACTATATATATATATGTATATACATATACATATATATATACTATTGAATATGAATGTAATGGATTAGTATTATACAGTAATCAGTGATGAATATGAAGGATTTAGAGAATTCTTGGAAGATTTGTATGAACTGATACAGAGTAAAATAATCAGAACCAGGAGAGCAATATTGATAAGAACTATAACAAGGTAAATAAAAACACCCCTTGAAAATAACCTGAAGCCTGAATAATTGCAAAACCAAGGATGGTCCCAGAAAATAGATAATGAATAATACCTGTGTCCTCTTGGCAGAAAGTTGCATAGATTATCAGATGAAGTCACTGTTTTTGTTTTTTTCATTGAACAGATTTTCTTTGTGTGTGGGGGAGGTCATATAGTAGAGTGGGAGGAGGATATATAGCTATGAGTATGTGTTTCCATAATAAAAATATTCCATAAATTTATTTAAAAAAATAAAAATATACACAAAAAACTTCCACAAAAATCCACCCCAGAAGTGCCCATTGGAAACTGAATAACATATGCTAGTATATTATCTCTTGTCATACCAATTATGTTTTGAAAAAGAAGCATTTGTAAATTTATAAAGCAGAAAAAAAGTTCCAAGGTCAGGTCTTTCACAGTTGGTTTCCTCCTTTCACTCTTTTTTTCTTTATAGAGGTCATACTTCCTGTGGCCTGTTTGCTTCAGATTATTAGCATTGTGCTTGATCTTTAGCTCAGAGTGGTACAAATTTACTGGGCGGATCAAAGGAGATAATATATATAAAGCACTCAGTACGGTGCCTGGCACATAGTAGTTAGGCCCTTAGCATATCCTTCCCTTAACCCTCTTTGACAGTACCTAAATGGATCACCCTCTAAGTCTGGTCACCTAAATCCCATCTTTTTATTGCATTTAGCAGGCTTTGTGACCTCCACAATAAAAAATTTTTTAGCTATTCTGTTTTTTCTTCTGAGTCCCAAATGTGGGATCCTATAATTTTGATAATTTTTACTTGGGAGGGGCTTATGAGGTAAAAAAATAAAAAAACCAACAAATAAACAAATGGTGACCTCCTAAACTTCTGGTAGGTTTAAGATTTTGATTGTCATATGAACTCTCAGTGCCTACTTTTCTCTTTAAGTGGCCGATGAGTTTTGGAAGAATGAGAATTTGGGTTTTCCCTCCAAAAAAAATATAAGCTCTTTGATTGTTTTCCTCCAGATCTCCATGCAGTACTTAGCACTTAGTGCTTAATAAAAAATATCGTTTGAATTAAATGAGGTCCTTTTGGTCCAGATCTGTTAGAAATAGTTCATTTTGCAGGATGCTATGAAGGAGGGAGTGATGACTTCATCAGTTAAAAAATCTGAGCCTAGAATAGGGAATGGAGAATGATAGAGCCCACAACCCTAGGTTAAAGTTTGATTATATGATCGTCTAGTGTGAGCTGGAGTATTTGTCCAATAATTGAGCAAATCTTGTCCAATTAGTAAAAGCTGGGGTGAGGTGAGAGGACAGAAATGTGTGGTGTTTCAAAGTAAAGAAGAAATGTAGTACATTTCGTTGTCATCAGTGTGCCCCTTAAAAATGATGTTTGCTTAAAAATATTGGAGTCTTCCTTTTGGCCTTAATCAGATACACACTTTTGCTTAATTAGACCTAATTGCACATCTGTTAAGCTGGCCTTTTTGACTCACTCTGGTTTTGTTTTTGTGATTTCCTTTAAATTCTTGAAGTGAGTTCATTGTATATGATGGGGAGGGGGAGGTTGTTGGTAGGAAGAGAGAGAGAGAGAGAGAGAAATCTCCTCCCACCTCAAACCATTAGGTAGAGTGGCAATCTAATTACTTGTGGATAACCTTCATATTTTACAATTATATATTTTGTGTGTGTGTATATATTATGTATATGTGCTTTTTACATATGTAATTTTATACGTGTGTGAGTCTGTATATGTATGTATAAACACACACATATTTTAAGAGCTTCTTCCCATCTTACCACCCAGATGGGTTATGAATCAAAGGATTGCTAAAAAATGCATAGGTGTATCTGAAGGCAGATATGATCAACCCCAATAATTACTGCTCTTCTCCTAAGTATCTTTCCTCACCAATTCCTCCACAACCCTAACCAAGCAACTTCAGTGTAAACAGATGCCATCTAGCTTGTCTTAAGTATGTTTCCCAAACAACTGCTCTGTGTTTAGGAATAAGTTGGGGGTGGGGGGTGGGGGGAGAGGAAAAGTGTATTCTGTAAATAGTCCTGAAAGGAACAGCGTATTAAAAAGCAAATCACCTGATAGTTCAGCAGTTATAGTAATAGTTAATTTTTAAAAAGTGAGGCAGCTAAGTGGTGCAATAGATAGAGTACTGCAAGCTGGAAGTCAGGAAGATCTGAGTTCAAATCTAATCTCCACCACTGGATGATAACCTTGGGCAAGTCACTTAACTTCAGTTTGTCTCTGTTTCTTCAACCTTAAAATGAGGATGAATTAATAATAGTACCTGTCTCCTAGGGTTGTTGTGAGAATCAAACAACATAATATTTGTAAAGTGCTTAGCACAGTGCCTGGCACATCATAGCTGCTCAATAAATGCCTTTTCCCTTCTCTTCCCTTCCCCTTTCACCTCTGAATAGTCTTTTACTGATACGATGGTCAAGTGACTCTGTCCCTCTGGTTTCATGGACATGCTGACAGTGGCTACAGCTCCTTTTAAAAATTCTTTATGTGAGAGTCTCTGGGACTGACAAATTCTTGTAATTTATTATTATTTTTTTGTGTCCATCCATATGGGTGTCACAGAAAGCTTTCTTCCTAGTGTTCTTGCAGATCCATTCAACCTCCTCCTTGAGGAGGGACCCTGTGGAAAGCTGCAGTGTGGTTTTCTGAAGCATATGCAGATGCTGTTTTGCACACATGTGTCAAAGCGGTAGCTGGAGGCAAGGGTGACTGCTCTGTTAAACCCATATAGGTTGCTTCATTTGAATTTTTCACTTGTCTCTAGTGTAGAAATTATCTGGAACAGTGCAGTAGGGTCTGCTTTAAATCGGATATCTCTTGTATTCTTCTGATTCTGAAAACTGATAGATAAGACAGGAGTTGTGTGCCTTTGCATGTCACGGAAAGCCATATAAACACCGTGAGCTGAATACTTTGAGATAAAAAAAACAAGCAGAAAATTTACCTTCGGGAGATGGTAACTTAATATTCAAAAAAATCTAATTTTGAACATTCTACCTTCATTAAAAGTTGTGCTACACTTCTATCACCTCTGATGTGTGTCAGATATTGTGTGCTGTGTGGAGCACTATGAAATAAAAATTCTTAGGTGTGAAGTCTAGTCATTTCAAGACCTATAGAAGTCTTCTCCAGTGGTTGTTTTTTCCTTCTGCAATATTACTTGATAATTCAGGCATGAAAGACTAGCAGTTGTTAATTGTAACTTTTCAAAACTGGATGAAGCTTCTTTTTATTTATAAATTCCTGAGGGGGATAGGGTAGTAACAGAAAGGTGCTGATTGGCACAGTCACTTAATGAATTTAATAACAATGCTTTAGTAAGGAATACTGTACTGAGATCCCTTCTTTATGAAATGAGGCTAAGAATTCCCATAGGAATTCCTCACTGAGTTGTTCCCTATATTACTATATAAAATGTCAGCTGCTGTTGTAATCAAGACTGGTAAATTCAGGGATGCTGTGGTTTTGTGATTGCAAACTGCTTTTGAAAATGTGCATAGTTCCAGGTCTTAGTTGAAAAGGAATGACTCCTAGTGTTGGGAGAGGAGAACTGAGTTCAAGTCATGTAGTGTGACAGCACAGTTGTCTGACCAGATGGATGTGTCTAGATGAGGGAGAAATCATTAGAAGTAGATTGGAACAATGATGAAATTCTCCTGAAAAGTCGAACTATATGAAATTGAAGGGGTAGGACTCTCACTAATCATCTGTAATGAAAAAGAGAGGGGAAGTAAGTGATAGAAGTGGAGAACAAAATCATGTAATAGCTTTTATTTGTACAATGCCTTAGGATAGAAGTCCTCAGATTTTTTGGTCTCAGGACCCACTTACGCTGTGAAAAATTACTGAGATCCCCCAAAGAAGTTTTTATTTATGTGGGCCATATCGATATTTAGTGTACAAGAAAAAAAAGTCTTGGTATTATTATGAAAATAGCTTTGACCTCAACAGGTCTCTGAAAAGTTATTCTTGTGCCACCCTTTGAGAGCTACTTGCTGTCTTTGGATTGCAAAACACTTAAAATATGTAGGCTCATTAGAGCCTTCTGATACCCCACGGGGAATGTAAGGAGTCATACCTCTGTTTTACAGATAAGGAAATGAAGGGGTTAGGTCTCTAACACAGTCACATAACTAATAATTTTTAGAATTGTAATTCAGACCTAGGTCTAATGACTATTAAGTCCAGTTGTAGTCTCCCCCGCCCCATACTATTGTTGCCTGTAATATGTGTCAAATACATTTTTGGTTGTGTGCTATAAGAAGGACCATAAAATAAAAATTTTATGTCCAGTGACTTCAAGCACAGTGGTAGAAAAATGGGATTGCACCCCTTACTCAGACTGTTTTTTTATTCTGGTTGGTTTTAAGTGTAGCTGGAATTGGAATTTGAGGGGATGCCCATCACTTTGGGAGGGGAGTTTCCCTATCTTTCTTTGAAGTGCACATCTTGCCATCAGATGGTAAATGCTTTGTTTGGTTTCTTATTTTTATTTTATTGTTTGGTAACAGACTCTCATCTTGTTGCTATGGTTTATTGCATGTTTTTTTACATCACTGTCAGCTTTAGATCTTAAGCCTCTTGAAAGCAAAGATCTTTCCATGTTTAGAAGGGAGCTGACAGTTTGTTCAGACCTCCTTTGCAGAGGTAAAAGCCATTCTGATGAAACCAAATTGGTTATATAATTTTTGTGGCTAGTTGACTAATCAACTAACATCCTTGTTGTTGCAGGGGATTTCCACATCAGACAAGAGGTTATATGACCTCCAAAGTCTCTTCCAACCCTGAGATTCTGCAACTATGACAAGTCTTGAACAATACTCACATGTGCTAAAAATCATGTTATTTAATCCCCACACTTATAGAGTTTGCCATTATTACAGTGATATTTCCTGTAAATTCTGATTGGGTATCTTTGCTGTGGAGCTGCAATTGGCTGTGGTATCTCTGGAATTTCTGTACATGGAGAGTTTTCCATCTTATGGGGAAGCTTTTTTTTAAGTACGCAGAATTCAGCTGTGCTTGCATACTGGTCATTGAACAGCTGCCATTACACACCCGAGCTGTCCATGGGAAGCTCTGAGTACATAATGCATTTGAAATGCATAAAAGATTAAAATTTGTGCACCTCCCTCTATCACTGTCAAATTAGTTGCCTATGGTATGGTACTGAGAATTACTGAGTAAGGCCGATCCAAGGTGCCCTCTGCATTATTCAAGAACATCGTAGTCAAGGTCAGTATATTTTGGCTTTGCTATAGAGTTCAGGAAATTCCCAAGAGAATAAATTTTTCGTCAGTTGCATAATCCAGTATGTCCCAGAATTTGGAGAAGACAGAGATATATTTAATGATGGTTTCTAATAATTAGTTGACTTTTAAATTCTAGTTTTATTTTACTTTTACTTTGTTTTCAGTAATAGGATGACTTTTTTGGATTGTAGGTCATCCATTGTAAACATTTTCATCAAGTTTGGCTTTTGAAACACCGCAGAAGGTTGTATGATTGCTAGGATGGTTTCTAATACCTCTTTAACAGTGAGCCTAGAAAGAAAATCACTTCCTCAGAGATTCAGTTCCTCTAGCCACACAAATGTTACCTTTGTCTTGTCTAACAATGGATTCCACATATTTGGCTCCTTTGGCTGACCTTTCCAGACCTACTAGCAATTTTAGGCAATCTATTCCATAGATAGGTGAGGTGGCACAGTGGATAGTGCCAGGAATCAGAAAGACTCATCTTCCTGAGTTAAAATATGGCCTCAGACATTTACTAGCTGTGTGACCCTGGACAAGACAGGTAACCCTGTTTGCCTCAGTTTTCTCATCTATAAAATGAGCTGGAGAAGGAAATGGCAAATCACTCCAGTATCTTTGCCAAGAAAATCCCAAATGGGTCATGAAGAGTTGGATACTACTGAAATGACTCAACAAGAACAACAAAATCCATAGATGACAAAGTTTAGAGATCATGGAGTCCACAGCACACATCTTATCCATGAGGAAGTTGAGGCTTGAGTGATAAAGCACATTGCTTGCCCTAGAGAAATTCAATGAGTACACAGGTCTCCCACTTCCTACCACAGTCCTTTCTGAAAAGAAAATGGAGTCCTACTATGAAACTGCCAGAATTGTGGACAGTTTGTTTGATTACTTAGTGAAAAAGTTTGACTTGCATAGTATCTCCTGTGAAGGGCAGTTTGTCTCAGCTATGTTAGGTGGTGCTTGGAAAGTTTTGGCTAAGCTACCATGGTAGTTGTAAGGGCAGAAACTTGGGAATTAGAAAAGCTGGATGGTGGTAATAGAGCAGGACAAAAGATGGGCAGTTGAAGCATTGGGAAGGCATGTTCTCAGTTACACCTTATCTTTTATAATTGGGCTTTATGAATCCATAGCTTTTTGCATTAGAGTATCATATGGTAGTTTGACAACTCTAGTATAATTTCTTGTATTAGCTGCTATTCAGTGAACCATACCTTGATCTGTGGGCAATTCCTGGAACCAAGGGGTTTTTAACGTTATCAATTAAGGTAAACAACATTAATTTGGACTCCACTGAGTTGCTGATATCAGATTTTAGGCTGCAATTCATCTTTGCAGGATCCAAAAGAAAAATGATTTGCTAAACAAACTATTGCTAAAGAAATTATGGGGAGAATGTTTAAACTACTTAAACTTGTCTGGTACCTTCTGATACTTTAGAAGTTCCTGTTTACATTCTAAATTGACATGCTAATTATAGATTTTTCTTATCTATTCATTAAAGCAGATCAGTCCTAAAGTTTTCTCTCAGGGAACACTTGGTTATCTTAACTGAATTGTTGAATCTGTTTGGATAAGGAAAAAGGCCTCTGTGTGTGTGTGTGTGTGTGTGTGTGTGTGTGTGTGTGTGTGTGTGTGTGTGTACGTACTAGACACACATACGCACATGTATATCTATATAACATCTATACTTTCACAAATTCCTGTGGGCCTGAGTTATAGAAATTGAAGAAATTTCCTTACATATTCAGAATTATATCTTTAATACTCAAAGTTATGGGAAGTTTCTCCATTCCTGCCGCCTCCAAAAACTGAAGCTAAGCTAGATAACAATAGACATTTATAGATTGCTTCAAAGTTTGCAAAAAACATTTTATGTACCTTAATCTATTTGAACATTCTATCAACCCTATGAGGTGGGTTGGCCATGGCAACTTTCTGGTACAATAGAAAACCCTGGCTCTTAAGTCAGAGACCTATCTGAATTTGTCACCAATCTGTCATTATCTGTGTGACCTTGGACAAGTCACTGAAATTATCTGGGCCTCAGACTCCTAATCTTTGAATTATATATGAACTATAGGAAACTCTAAGGTCATTTCATCTCTAAATTTGTGACCTTTATAGGCATTATTATTTTCATTTTACAGATGAGGAAATTAAGCCTCAGAGAAGTTTGATGATCTGTCAGTCATTTTTTTAATTGTATCTGACTCTTTGTGACCCCATTTGGGGTTTTCTTCACAAAGACACTGGAGTCGTTCACCATTTCCTTCTCCAGCTCATTTCACAGGTGAGGAAACTGAGGCAAACAGGGGTCAAATGACTGGCCCAGGATAATACGACTTGTAAGTGTCTGAAGCTAGATTTGAACTCAGGAAGAGGAGTCTTCCTGACTCCAGACCTGTTTTGTCTGAATTATCTATCTAAAGATATTGAAATCCTTAAAAAATACAGGATCCCATATATGGCGTATGTGAAAATCTGTAATAGCCATTGACCTGTGAAGAGATTTTTGGCATCAGTTTATATCAATTCATAATTTTCTTACCTCCTAAAAGTAAAAAGGTAGCTTGGGAGAACATCTTATTTTATGGTATAATACTTTTTCTTAAGAAATTCTGAGTAGATCAAATTTTCTTCTACATTGAATCATACCTTGAAGCAGTAAGCCAACTTTTTTTGTTTTTACTTTCCAACAGACACTCAGTCAATCACATAAGCCAGGCATCTCTAACCTCTTTTGTGGCATGGGCCCTTTTGACAGTCTGGCAAAGTTTGTGAACCCCTTCTCAGAAGAATGTGTTGATTAAAAAAATAATAATCACAACAGAAGGAAGTGCTAAGTTTTAGAGTTTAGTGAAAATGATATAATTTTTTTTCTTTAATTGAGTTCATACGCCAGAGATCCATGGTCCCCAGCTTAAAAATGCCTGATTGAAACAAAGAATAGATCTCTTTGTTAGGAATATACCTGACTAACGTAAATACAAGTTTTTAGATTCTTTGATTCTAAATTGAGGACCTTTTAATATTAAAAACATTCTCTTACTTGCTTTCTGTTTCCTTTGAGCCTTTTAGGGAAGTTACTCTGATTTTTTTTTAAGTTAATAGTGAAATATTTTTATCCTAATAGCTATGAATGTTCTATTACTTTGCTAGTTTTGGAGTATGTAATCCTGGACCCTTGGAGCTGAAAGTCTACTGAGTGCCATTTCCTTCACTCTGCCAAAAAAAGAGACATAATTTAGCTTAAAGACATGATTTCTAAATATAGACTTATAACAATATTAATCTCCTTTTAGTTGGAGTTACTGATTAGGTGCTAATGCACATGTAGAATGTGTTGTACATCTGGCTGGTCCAAAACAGGAAGCTGATTTGACTTGCAGTGAGCTATATATTTATTTGACAGAACTACGTGTCTATCTATCTTTTGGTTGCTGGGTGATGGCAAGTTTTTCTGTGTGTCTGATTTTGGGAAAGATAATACTTTCTTCTTGTTCTTTTAGTTGGAATTTGAAATAAAAAACTCTTTAGTGAATGGGAAGTACACCCACAGACAAATTAGAATTTTTCTCCTTCAGAAACATTTCCCCCCAATAGAATTTTGGGGGAGTAATGATAGCTAGCATTAGAGAGTGTTTTAAGGTTTCTATAACGTCTGGGAAATTATCTCATTTTACTCTCACAGTAACTTTGGGAGGTAGGTATTTCTACTATCCCCATTTCACAAATGAGGCAAATGGAGGTTAAGTGACTTGCCCAGGGTCATTCATCTCATAAGTATCTGAGGCCATGTGGAAAGTCAAGTTATTCTGACTCTAGCCTCAGTGTTGCTATTTAGGGTAGGATAGGGAATGTTGCTGCTAATTACCAACGGTGATATTTTTGTCTGAATGCCACTTTTTAAAGTTTTATGCTTTAAGACACCACTTGATAACTTTGGAGTATGCTGACACCTCAACTCAAGAAAGTCCTTGATTTTAAAATTGAATTTTTATGGAATTAAAATTTTGTTTCTGTCTTTAAAAACATCACACACTCAACGTCATTGCTTTTTGACATGAATCCAAAGTTTCTAATAGGCTATACAGTTTGTCTCCATAACATGTTACTCTTTGAAGTTTAAAAACATCTTTCTCCAAATTGAGGTCAGCTTGGACCAGTTCTGTCTGACGATACTGTTAAAGGCAACAAGCAGCAGTCACTTCAAATTCATTCTTGCCCCTGTTCCTGGCTGTTGTTGGGCCTTTGTTCTTGAGGGTGATGCCTTGACTTCTGCTGAAGTGAGGCAGAACTATGCGAAGAAGTCTGTCTTACTCTCTCTTTCACAGCAATGAAGTCCAGTGACAACAGTAAAGTCAAGAGGACTGATCACGACCCAGGATGCAGTAGATTACCTTGGCCTTTCTAAATTAAGGTCTACTATTCTGGCCAAAATCTTGAGGGTCTTTCCCTCCCAAACTGATATTTTTTTGATGTTAAATTAGCCCACCTTTTGTCTCAGTTCTTTCTTATTCCTAGTGTAAAATAGTTGAGAATAATGACTAGTGTGCTAGCTGGCACAGAGGAACCAAGTCAGGAAGACCTGAGTGACAATCCTGCCTTTGATACTACTTTGCAATGGAAACTGACCAAACTGCTTAACTGACTCAGTTTTTTCACCTATAAAATGGTGATATTAATAGCAACTCCTCCATACCCCCAGGGCTGTTTAGGATACAAGGAGATAATATTTGTAAAATGATATATAAATGCCTGGAGAAGAAAATGGCAAACCACTCCTGTGTCTTTGCCAAGAAAACCCCAAAAGGGGTCATAAAAAGTCCAGCATGACTGAAAAATGACGAAAGACCAAAACAACAAATATAAATGCCAACTCTTATGTGCCCTTCCCATTTTTATCAAGTTATGATTTTTTTGGCTATAAATTATTTTCTTCCTACAATAATTCAAATTATTTTCTGCCACTAAGATGAGTTAGTCATGTTGATTCTCTGGGTCTCAGTTTCTTTCTCTAGTTACATAAGGGGGTTGGTCTAGAATTGGTGAGGCTCAAACTTTTTGCAATGCTAATAACTCTTCAGTTTAAACAAAATTTTGGCACAGCTCTGGTAGGAAGAAACTCTAAAATTATTTTAATGCCTGATATTAATGAATGTTAGGCACATTTAAAAAACAAAAGTAAAAAAAAATACCCTGATGTTTCAAGGAACCTTGGAGCAAAGTTTGAGAATGAGCAAAGCAGATGATTGCTGAAATCCTTTCCTCTTTAGAGTGCGCAGTTCTATGAATTGTTTGCTTTTGCTCCAGGGTAATAGCTCAAAGTTAGTGTCAGTAGGCCAGGGGCTTAGGATAATGAGTAGCAAAGAATCAGGTTTGGGTGTGATATTGTCAGTTACAGACATCTTATCAGGCAAGACAATTTTAACAGAACCTTAAAACCCTTGGAGATGAGGGGTGGTGCAGGGATGGGGCCCTTCCTTTTAAGACCAGGACTGACATTCTACATCAGGAACCTGCTAGTGAGAAGGATTCTAGGATCAGATTTAGAGCCGGAGGTGCTGACCCAGCCTGGAAGAGAAACTCCATTGGCACAGATGGCCTTCCTTGACGGTTCTGCCTAGTCCTTCTGACTTTGGTACGTACTGTACATAACCATTTATCTGATTCTGACCCAGCTCACTGACTCTGCTTCTGTCTGTTCTCTGTCAATAGGTTGATTTCAAGACAGTGAAAAAATTTAGCCCTGCTTTATTCCATATCTAGCCAGATTCTTTTCTCACCCCAACAATTCAATTCAGTTCAACAGATAGTTGTGAAATACCTACTATGTGTAGAGCTGACACAAGTTTGAACTCCTTGGGAACAGGGACCATCTTTTACTTTTCTTTGTATCTCCATTGTTGCTTCATTCAATACCTGGTACATGTGTTCATTCATTCCAGTCAAATCCAACTCTTCATGACCCCACTTGGGATTTTCTTGACAAAGACACTAGAGTAGTTTACCATTTCCTTCTCCAGCTCATTTTATAAATGAGGATACTGAGGCAAACAAGGTTAAGTGACTTTCTCAAAGTCACAAAGTTAGTAAGTGTCTGAGGCTGCATTTGAACTCAGGTCTTCCTTATTCTAGCACTGTAGGCACTGGCACTGTATCCTCTGTGTCACTTAGGTGCCCTGGATTAGGGGTAGGATTAGGCACTTAATAATTGTTTATTGGTTGATTTCCTGGAAGAAATTATGTCAGGTACTTGGAATGCTAAAGATGACTCATGGCATGATGCCTCTTCTTAAGAAACTTAAATTTTAGTTGTTGCAGGTACAACTCTTATACAAATGAGTATAATGCAATATGGCAGTACAATGGTGCTAAGCAAAGAGTGAGATAAAGTACTCAGTGAAAGTTCAAGGTGATGAAAATTTATTTTCAGCAAAGGGGATCAGAAGAGGAGATTCTTGGACTGGGGTCAGCACTAGCCTTTAAGGAAGAGAATAAGGAAAGAAGAAAAAGCAGAAATAAGGAAATAGTGCATTACAAATTGAACGTAGTGGTACTGGAGATAATATATGCTAATTCATGGAGGAGACAGATGACATGTTGAGTTCGTGTAATAGCTAGTAGTCCTTTTTAAATGAGAGAGACATACCAACAAAGAGAGAGAGAGAGAGAGAGGCAGAGACACAGAGACAGACACAAAGAGAAAGAAGATGTGAAGGAAGAGGATGTAAATTAAAATTTAAAAAGTTATGAGTTAAATATTTGACTGACTTAAGGGGTCTGTGTTGTATCCTATAGGATCTCCTATAGGCAAACAAGAACCAGTGAATCCAAGAACCAATGTAATGAGCAGAGCAATTAGCATTTATGTAGTACCTACTGTGCGTGAGGCACTGCGCTAAGTAATAACCTCTGGAGAGAGGTGCTGTCATTATTTTCACTTTGTAGATGAGGAAAGGGAGACAGACAATGGTTAAGTAACTTGCCCAGGGTCACACAGCTAGTAAGTATCTGTGGCCAAATTTGAACTCAGGTCTCCTTGACTTTAGGTCTAGCACTATCCACTTCTCCACTTATATGCCCCTATTATTAACTGTAATTTGAGTAGGAATTCCCTTCACATGCTCATGGAATATATAGATTTAGAGTGGGAAGGGAATTTAGAATCTTGAGACCAGTTCATTGAAATTAATTTTGATAGTCATGTGAAAGGTGAATGGGAGGCAGGACAGATTGGAGTCAGAGAAATCAGTTATTAAAGTAGTCCTGGGGCAAGATGATGAGGACCTGAATTATAGTGGTGGTGGGAAATGGGAGATGACAGGTGTAAGAAATATTAAAGAACCAGAGATGTGAAGAGGAAAAAATGTGGTTGAGGTTTTGGAGGAGGATGATCCCCACTGCTGAAATAGGAAAGATGAGAGGAAGGGCAGGTTTGGAGAAATGGAAATGTTTGGTACATATTGAATTTGAGGAGGTGATGGGACACCTAGGAGGAGGAGATGTCTAGCCAGTAGTTAGAAATATGGAACTGGTGTTTGGAGTTGCATATGTAGATTTGGAAGTCATCTGTGAAGGGATATTAATTGAACCCATGGGAGTGACATTACTGGGGGATACACCTCCCATATTTCTTCCCCACCTCTTTCTCTGTCTCTATACATAAATACATACATACATAACACACAAATATGTGTGTGTGTATGTGTGTGTGTGTATGTGTAGGAGAGTACATAGGACAAAGGCTTAGAGAGCACCCAATTTAAGATTACAATGATAAAGCAATGAAAAATCTTAGATTTGAGAACAACAAACAGATATTTATCATGTGCCCACTATGTACTTAGATACTGTTTGTTTACATGCTGGGAAAAGAGAAAGAAAAATGAAAACCAGACTTTATGCATAAGGAGGTCTATCTAAACTTAGGAATGACATCTTATCATCCAGCCTCTATGTTACAGGTGAAGAAACATGCCAAAAGAGTAGTTAAGCAGCTTGTCCATGGTCACACAGGTGACCAACCATATTCAAGCTCCTGTTCTTTGACTTGAAATTCAGAACTCTGACCCATGGAGACAAAAGAATCAGTTTGACAGGTATAAGAACCAGGAAAACTCTGTGTTAGGAAAGTCCAAGGAGGAGAGAAAAGTTTTTGACCTTTGAACAATTGTCTACCACACTTCTGCTTTTATAAAAACCCCTGGAGCTAAACTACTAAAGTGTAGTCACCAATCATTGTCAGTTATGGGACCTCAGTCACTCCCGAGGGCAATTAATTCCAAGCGGTTCTTTCTTGGACTCATGTCTTTGACTTGGCCCACAAGGCAGTTAACTACTTACAGCATAGCAGCTGGAACTCTTTGATTTGGTTCAATAAGGAATGGAATCCTACTTTTCTTTGTGTCAGAGAATATTGATAGCTCAAAAATCAATCGCAAACTTATTTTGTCCAAAGAGGTAGAGCGCAAGAGTGAAAGGAGTTCTGGATTTAGTTATTGGATCTAAGTTCAAATCTTCATTCTGCTCTTAATACTTGTTTGAGTTTGGACAAGTCAGTTCATCATCTGGGTCCTCAGTTTCTTCATTTGTATTATGAAAGGTTTTCAACTAGTTGACTTCTAGAGCTTTTCTAGCTTCAAGTTCATATTGTTATGAATCTGCCATCTTTTCTCCTCATAGTTTTGTTTCTTCCTATTATTATCTAGGAGATGTTAAATTCTTTTTGCACCCACTTAGCATGTTACAACAGAGAATTTAAGAACTTTACATCTTTCTTAACATAATTGCGTCATTAAAAGTTCTTTACTGATTATATTACCAAGTGACCCAGAGCTATTCAGAAGCTTTTTGTGACAGCAAGTCTGATCTCGAAGTGTTAGAAAAGTAAGTGAAAAATCATCATATAGCTTCTCTAGGGCAGCTAGATGGCACAGTGGCTAAAAGCATTGGGCTTGGAATCAGGAAGACCTGAGTTCTAATCCAGCCTCAGATACTTACTAGCTTTGTGACCTTGGGCAAGTCACTTAACCTTGTTTCCCTCAATTTTCTCATCTCTTAAATGAGCTGGAGAAGGAAATGGCAAACAGTTATAGTATCTTTGCCAAGAAATTCCCAAATGGGGTCACGAAGTGTCAGACACAACTGAAATGACTGAACTACAACAGTCTTCCCTACAAAGTAGGTCGCAGCCGTTGTTGAATAGTCTCTGTTATTATCATGTAGCCAAGGGTGGATACATCTCCTCTCAATGTGGCTACATCTCTCAGTACACATGGTCCTACTAGCCCTAGAGGCATAGGAGAGGAATTGAATGTCAAAGTGTCTAGAAGGGTGGCAATCTTAATAATTTCTGATTGGGCAGTTTGGAATTTGTATTTGTGCTTCCTTTAAATGAGATAGACCTGCCTAAAACACTCTCCTGAATCTTTTGGAAAATACGAGCTGGAAGACAATGTTGCCATAGTGCTTTAACCTGGTTAAGGATAATTTCTTCTCATCAGTTTTCCAATACCTTGCTTCACTTCAGCGCCTACCTTTCTCATCCTTCATCTTTGGCAAACTGATTTGTGCTTGTCATAGAAATCACTGGCAGTTGTAAGTATCAGCAAATACCATCTTGTACATTTCAGTTGCCTGCTGCCGCTGCAAGTTGCTGAGGTTTTATAAATGAAGGTTATATTTTACAATATAGTTGATTATGGCACCTGTTTGCTCTTTAAAGGTCTTTCTGACTGCTACTTATTTGGAGCTTAGAATGGGGGAGGGAGGAGGGTAAGAGGCAGAGGGATGGTGACAAGCAGAAACACATGAGAGTGATGTAGTGGAAAAAGAGGTATAGCTTTAGAGCCAGAAGTCAGAAGACCTGGGCTTAAGTCCCACTTCTCAGGTTTACCAGCTGCATGAACCTATCAAGCAAGCAACAAGCATTTATTGAGTTCCTACTATTTACAAGGCACTGGGGATACAAATACAAAAAAATGAAACAATTCCCACATTCAAGGACTTGATCTCTATTAGGTTTGACTTGAAGCAAATAATTCAGTTTCTCTTGTATGAAATAGAGATAATTCATTCACGACTTATCTCAGAGGGTTGTTGGAAGGGAACACTTTGTGAACCTCAGACTATTAGATAAATGTGAGTAGTTGTTATGATTGGGCTCATCCAACATTAAATTCAGGAAGAATTTTAGTCCTTTGTGGATTGATCTGTACTGGGCTTAATTGCTAAAGGTAGCTAAAAACTTTTCTGACCTTTTCCCATAGTTCATCCCCTTGAAAGAAAATAGATACCTCTGCAGTGGCATCAGTGGTGCGTGGAGGCATTCTCTCTCTGTTTCCACTACCCATGCCTGTAGTTTAATAACAGCAGCACATTTCCTTTATAGACTGGCTGTGCTTTTTTAAAATTGTAAGTAAATAAATTTTTTATTCATCTGATGATTTTTAGAATTGCCTAGATACCTTACTACTTGAGTGAATCCTTCATAAAATTAGTATTTTTGTAAAGTGAATAAGCACCCCTTAATTATCTGTTTTCTAAATTCTTATTTTCATAGATTGTGTGCTTAAAGCAAATAACCTCTCCAGTCTGTGCTGATTATCCTTGTTCTTGTCAGTAGCATTTTTCTTCTTCCAAAAGACATAAAGTCGTAACAACAGCAGATGACTTCCCTTTCATTGTGTAGGGCTTGTCCACTGTGGTTGCCATCACCAGTTATGTGTTCTTCTTTGGGGGGTTGGGGGGAGAGAAGGTGTCATTGAGAAATGTCTCCGCCTTAAAGATGGCATTTACAAATCCATTTGTTTCACTCAGATTTTAGAATTAAAACTTCACTATTTTTCTTTTTATTGTTCATGAGCTTCCAAGAGCATTGGCTAGAGGTTTGGCACCCATAGTGAATGCCCTTAGATCTATCAACAACCTTCAGTAACTGATCTTGAGACTTGAGGTTAGTGTTTCCAGTTTTATAAATCCACTGACCTCTCTCTTGCAAAAAGATCTAGAAAACAACTGTAATTTTTTTCTTCACTCAGAGAGCCAGGTCCTGAGTACATGCACAGCATCCTTTTTTCCCTTATCTTTCTTATTCTTATGTGCAGAGAGTGAGGAGGGTGGGGAGAGGGGAAGAGAGAGAAAGAGGGAAGGAGGGAGAGGAAGAGACAGAGATGGGGAGGACAGGGAGAAAAGGGGTAGATGGGATGGAGAAAAACAGACACAGACAGGGAGAGACAAAGAGAGAAACAGAAGAGAGAGATGAGGGAGAGGGAGGAGAAAGAGAAGGATGAGTAGTGAGGAAGAGAAAGAGGAATGAGGAGAGAGAGAAAGAGAGGGAAACAGAAAAGAGACGGAGAGGAAGGGGAGAGAAGAATGAGGAGAAAGGGAAAGAGACAAGCACAGAGGGAAAGAGAGAGGGAGAAACAAAACAGGGGGAGAGAGAAAGAGAGAGAGAGAGAGAGAGAGAGATTGGTCTACAGCATAGTTATGAATTGATGACTGCATCCCCGTCTCCCCATTTTGTCTTACTAGCCCACGAATGACTATGAGCAACCTACGAATAGAAAAACAGTTACATCAAATGTGATGATTCTGGGATCTAGAGTTGAGAGATTTTCCTTTTGTAATAAATGTATGGAATACTAGGATAGTTCTCTTTTATGTATGCTCACTTGTATTCTTTTTAGGTGATGGATGTGGCTTCTGATTCTGTTGAACCACCTTTTCTGAGGTGCCTAATACTCCAGATTTTTCAGCTCTAATAGGAGATGTGAGCCAGGAGCCTCCAAGGTGCCCTAGTCACATCTTTCCTCTTCTATTTTCAAACAGAAAGGAATTAACGAGTACTCAAAAGTTTGTCCTAAGGTTAGATTTTCACTTTTGAATGGGCTAAGTTGGTCTTGTATAATTCTCCAGAGGCCATTTATGATTAGAGAATCACTTTAAATTAAAGAAAAAAAGAAAGAAACATGAAGGGAATGAAATTGGAGTAGAAAAAAGAAGAGTTAGTGATTAACTTTAGTTCATAGGCAGCATTTTTGGAAAGTGTCTCCCTGAGGTACAAAAAGAGAATTTTATTTTGCACATTAAGCTTAGTGATTTACATTTGCCTCTTCTGTTAGTACACATTGTTGCTGTGTTCTTTGATAATTGGAGTTAATAGTGCCCTCAGCACTTAAAAAAAAAACCTAAACTAAAAAGATTGGTGTGGTGTCTTGTGCATGCAAGTGTGTATGTAAATGTGCTTCATCTGCAGGCTCATATATCACCAGATGTCTCAGACATACTCACCAGTGAACAGATTTTAATATAAAAGCATCACATTATATATGCCACCCTCAGAATTTACATTCGAATGGTAGTCAGTTTGCTTCCAAAAGTAACCATAATCTCAAAGCCTTTGGGATAGTAGAATAAAAGAGCAGGGATTGTGGGTATCTTCTCCCTGGCTGCCTCACAGAAGGGCTTCCCCCCGCCCCGTCTGGGTGAGGGTTCTGTGAGCTAGTGCAAAGGAGCCCTGGATCTGGATGTTGGAAGATTTGAGTTTTAACCTTTGACCATGTATAGTAACTAACTTTATGACCTTGGGCCAGTTTCTTCATTTCCTTGGGCCTCATTTTTCTCATTTATAAAATTGGGATAATAACACTAGCACCATCGACTTCACAGGGTTGTTGGGAAAATCAAATGAAAAAATGTGCATAAGGTCTTTTATAAACTGTAAAGTGTTATAAAAATGACTTACTTTTCAACTTATTTTTATAAGAAGATGGAGTTCAGATAGAAGTAGTCCTGGGGAAAAAAGTCTGTATCCTGCTAGTCTTCTCTTTTTATTTAATATTCCACAGACTATTACACAAGTGGATAAAAATAAGTGCTTTTGTAGTTGAATAAATGTATATGATATATAATAAAAGTATATAATAAAATATAAGCTCGTCCTGTATATACTTACTAAAAGTATCCTCAGTATAATTCTAAGAACAGATAATATGACAGAGTTGATGTGTACCTCATTTTATTCCCAAATGATTTTGATTTCTTTTGCTAACTCTCTATATTTTGTAAACTTTTCATTGAGAGTTAGAAACATACACAGAGAAACAGAGAATGAATATATATGGGGGGGGGGGGCAGCAGAAGTCATCATGGCATAGCAGAAAAAAAGCCAGCCTCAAAACTGGGAAGACAGGTCAGATTGTTACTGGCCATATAACCCTGGACAAATCAGCTAATCTTTCCGTGCTCTAGGCAACTCTTAAGAATAAAAATTTTAGAGAAAATGCTGACATCACCTGGGAGTTGTTTATACCAATAGAATCACTGTTTTAGTCACTATCCTATATGTGTGTATGTATATATACATAAATATATACATACACACACATATATATAATAAAGGCAGTTTTACATGAGCATTTGGTATGACAATATCTATTAAAAATGTTGTACTTAAGTTTTTATGGCTCAGTGTTATTTATGTCTGGGTTATTGTGGATAACAACTCAGTTTATGATAATGCTCTAATTCCAGTACTTTATTGTTTGAATTCCATGGAATATTTTGAGGTCTCTGTGTACAGTCTAGTGATGTGTTATCTGTTAAGTCCATAATGAAAACAAGCTTTTGATTTACAATTAGAGTCAACAGGTTATGTCTTGCTATTTAGTTAGGTGACAGGATTTTTTTTACAGCCTGTAGTGGTGCATTACACAGTTTCTACACTTTCCTTGCATAATCTGAATTGATCACCAAGTCTGGGCTCCTTAAGGATAACCTTTTTGTAATTTTTGGTGTCATCATAAGCTCCTCTATTTTCAACAAATACATCCCCATGTTTCAGTGTGGTTCATGTTTCTTTGTCATCATATTATTGCCTGAGCTAATGTGAATGTAACTAGTAGAAGATATTCTCACTCTGTTCTTGGATCTTAGCCATTTCGTAGATGCCATCTGGAAATAAACGGCTTTTGGTTACATTCAGGCAATCCAAAGGCATGTACCTGTTATTAAGCTTTACTGTTGGCTGGTAAAGTGATCCAAAAGTATGTGCTTGATCCAAAAGTATTTCTGTAGGTTTTTTAACCTATTTATCATGTACTATAAGGATAACTCTCAACCTTCTACCTTTTTGGAAAATAACTGTTAATCTTTCTCTAGCCTCCCTAGGTCCTATGTTTTGTTAATATTGCATATTTTTAAAGCATACTTTCTAAGTCAGCTATGGTTAAGTGTATTTAAGATTGTTATTGAATAGATGTTGATGACCTGAAGTGTATTCTTCCATTGAGCTGTGATGTGAGGATGCGAGCAGGTCTTTTAACATATCAGGCCACAACTTTTCCTTTATAAGTTTATATTGGATGTGTCTTGCCTGGAGGTAGCCAAGGCATTTGTATCGCTTTCATCCATTGTTTCCATTTGATCTCTGAATTTGTCTTCATTCCCTTATCTTTTCTTGGTTTGCATAAAGGATTGTACTCTTACTGAATACAAATAGTATTTTGATATTATTGAAGAAAGATTGTGTAAGATGAAGGAAGTGTTCAAGGTATTTTTCATTGGAGTCAGTCAATTGATATCAGTCACAAATATGAAGTTATTATAATTATTATTATCCATAAACAGTTAAAAGTGAAAGGCTAAAGGAAATAGAGCAATATTCGTTCTTTTTAAAAAAAGTTATTTGTTGACATAGGATTTTTTATTTTTAACACATTTCTTTTTTTAATTAATTAATTTATTATTGTTATTATTACTATTATTTTGTTTTCAGTGTTCTACAATCACTTCCATTTATCTTAGATTTTTTTTTCTCCTCCCTCCCCCAACTTTTCCCCTTCCCCACTCCCTCCCTGAGACAGCATACAATCTTATACAGGTTCTACACATACATTCCTATTAAATACATTTTCACCTTAGTCATGTTGCATAGAAGAATTAAAATGAGTGGGAGAAATCATAAAACAAACCAAAACATTATACAAAAGAAAATGGTATGCTTCATTCAGTGATCAAAATCCATAGTTCTTTCTCTGGATGTGGAAGGCATTTTGCCTTACGAGACCATTGGGAATTATTTAAATCCTTGCATTACAATGAAGTACTGATAAGTCTACCAGAAAAAAAACTCGCACACTGTGATCATTGCTGTGCACAAAGTTCTCCTGGTTCTGCTCCTTTCACTCAGCATCAGATCATATAAGTCTTTCCAGTCCTCTCTGATGTCCTCCTGTTCATCATTCCTTATAGCACAATAGTACTCCATTACATTCATATACCACAATTCAGTCATTCCCCAATTGATGGGCATCCCCTTCATTTCCAGTGTTTGGCCACCACAAAGAGAACTGCTATAAATATTTTTGTACATGTGGGACTCTTTCTCATTTTTATGATCTGTTAGGGATACAGTCCTAGAAGTGATATTACTGGGTCAAAGGGTATGCACATTTTTGTAGCCCTTTGAGCATAGTTCCAAATTGCTCTCCAGAATGGTTGGATCAGCTCACAGCTCCACCAACAATGAATTAGTGTTCCAGTTCTCCCACATCTTTTCCAACATTTATCATCTTCCTGTTTTGTCATGTTAGCCAAACTGATAGGTGTGATGTGATATCTCAGAGTTGTTTAGATTTGCATCTCTCTAATCAATAGTGATTTAGAGCATTATTTTCATATAACTATAGATATCTTTAATTTCTTCCTCTGAAAACTGCCTTTTCATATCCTTTGACCATTTATCAATTGGAGGATGACGTATTCTTACACATTTGACTCAGTTCTCTATATATTTTCACATTTCTTTACAATATATAAAATTACATCTGACCATAATACTCAAAGAGAAATGTATATAAGTGGTTTTTCTATTTTTTTCTTAATGAAAGGGAGAGCTAGTCTCCTTTGCAATTTAGATAATTCTCTCAATCTAGTTCTCCTAGATTTTTCAAGTCATTGATATCAGATACTTGATTTGTTTTATTAAGCCATGCTAATTTGTGTTTTGGGAGGGTGGAGAGGTACTATTTTGATTGCTGCTTCTTTTGAACATAGGATAAATAATATTGTTCAGAGTGTCTACACTGTAGTAGTGAATAAACTGATTTTTTCAAGCTTTTCAAGCAGTAGAGGAAATTCTGTTAAACATGTAAGATAACCGTGTATGTGTGTGTGTGTGTGTAGATAGATAGACACACAGACAGATATAAAATCTTAAAATGTTTGTAGGAAGACAGTATATTTGGTAAATATCCTTTATAGTTTCTCAGCCTTAATCCTAACACCCATGCAAGATACTTAAAGTATTTTTAAAGTGAAATTTATGATCACAATTTGACTGTGCATTGTTTCAGTATGTTGAGTATACTTAATGCAGAAGAGGACAAATGTACTTATTTTATAAGTGATTTTAGTTTCTGACTTGCTTTCATACATCTGTAAAATGGAGAGGGACAAAATATTAAATCTGAGGTTGCTATTTCCAACTTAATTTTTTTATGTTTAAGTAGTTAAGTTAGGTTGCACCTTCTCTTTATCCTTGGACTAGAAGAAACTACTCAATGCTGATGGAGCCACATTGATTAGCGACAAGGACATGATCCTAGAGAGGTGGACTGAACACTTCCACAATGTTCTCAACAGACCATCATCAATCAATGCTGAGGCCATTGACTGTTTATCTCAGGTTGAAGTCAATCCCTCCTTAACTGAACTTCCAACTGAAGAAGAAGTTTTGAGGGCCATTAGGCTCCTTTCATGTGGCAAAGCACTTGGTGCTGATTCTCTTCCAGATGAGATTTAGAAGGTAGAGGGACCATTGCTCATACAAAAACTGACTGAAATTTTCCAGGTTATATGGCAAGAGGAGATTATCCCCCAGGAGTTCAAGGATGCCTGCATTGTCCATCTCTATAAAGGTAAAGGGAATAGATTGTCCTGAAACAATCACGGGGGGGGGGGGGTATCTCTCTTTTAGTCATTGCTGGCAAAATTCTTGCTAGAGTCCTCCTTAATAGACTGATCTTTCACCTGGAAGATGGTCATGTCCCTGAGAGTCAGTGTGATTTCAGAAAGGGCTGAGGAACAGTCAATGTGGTGTTTGTTGCCCGACAACTCCAGGAGAAATGCCAGGAGCAGAACAGAGGTCTGTATACAATGTTTGAAGATCTGACCGAGGCCTTTGACACTGTTAGTTGTGAGGGCTTATGGAAAATTATGTCAAAATTTGATTACCCAGAGAAGTTCATCAGCATTGTACATCAATTTCACAATGGCATCTTTGCCTGGGTTCTGGATAATGGGCAAAGCTCTCGTGCCTTCCTAGTCACCAGTGGAGTGAAACAGGGCTATGTGCTTGCTCCCATGCTTTTTAGCATGATGTTTGCAGCCATGTTGACAAATATTTTCAATAAGGATGAACACGACATCAAGGTCAACTACTGTACTGATGGTAAGTTCTTCAATTTGAAAAGGCTACAAGCCAAGACCAAACTGGAGGGAGTGTTGGTGCATGATTTTCTGTTTGCAGATGATTGTGCACTCAATGCAGCCTCTGAAGCTGAGATGCAACAAAGTATGGATCAATTCTCTGCTGCCTGCGCTAATTTTGGCCTAATAAGTAACACCAAGAAAACACAGGTGCTCCATCAGCCACCACCACACCATCCATATATGGAACCATCAGTTACAACAAATGGAGAAGTTTTGAATGCTGTGGATAAGTTCACTTACCTTGGTAGTATACTTTCCAGGGATATACACATTGACAATGAGGTTGATGCACACATTGCCAGAGCTCAGTGTTTGGGAGGCTCCAAAAAAAAGTTTGGGAGAGAAGAGGTATTAGACTGACTACCAAACTGAAGGTCTACAGAGTCATTGTGCTGACCTCATTGTTGTATGCCTGGGAAACATGAACAGTCTACCGGTGCCATGCCAAGAAACTGAATCACTTACATTTGAACTGCCCTTAGAAGATTCTGAGGATCACCTGGCAGGATAAGGTACCAGACACTGAAGTCCGTGATGGAGCTGAACTACCAAGTATTCAAACTATGTCTCAGAGAGTGCAACTCTGATGGACTGGCCACGTTGTTCAAATGCAAAGTGTACGCTTGCCAAAAGGATTATTTTATGGAGAACTCTCATGGGGCAGGTGATCACATGGTGGCCAGAAGAAGTGATACCAAAACACTCTTAAGGTCTCTCTCAAGAATTTTGGATTTGACTGTGCAACATGGGAGACACTGGCACAGGACCGCTCAACATGGCATGCCCACATCAGAGTGCTGTGCTCTATGAGCAAAGCAGAATTGAGACAGCACAAAGGAGTTGCAGGATGCTCAAATTTGGGATGTCCACTCCAAATATTCATATGGACTATCTGTGCGCAACCTGTGGTAGAGCATTCTAAGCTCATATTGGTCTGATTAGCCACAATCAGACATACTGAAACTACACGTTATCATGGTGATGTCATTTTGGTCCTCTTCGAAGACGAAGGACAAGAAGAAGAAACAAACACATGGTGCCCACAAGAACAGATCGTTCCAGTCTTGTGCAGTGGTTTTGTGTGAAACTTTTTTCCCCATTGGGAACTTCAAGATGATAAAGTTTAGTACTGTGTACATTAAGTTTTTAAAATCAATGATATACAATGTAATAAGCAAAAACAAACAAAAACAACCAAATCCACCATCCATGTTGTCTTTCCTCCTCCCCACTAACAATGTACCTAGCCATCCCAAACTGATATAGATGATTTATCCTCACTGTACTCTAGGTCTCCTATGCAGTTACCTTTCTGAGAGATGTCACTTCTGTTGATGACTGCTAGTCTGCTGCAGAGAGTATCCTTATATTTGAGCTAAGAGTACTTAGACGTACCTTATCGTAAGAGGAAGGGCATTTGGTGTTTCTTCATGGTAATTATATATGGAACACTGATTTCTATAGTGAATTTTTATAATCAGGCAGTGAGGTTATTGTGGAAGGGGAAAATATTTCAAATTAGATAACACTTTTAGAGTTAAATTAATAAGAAAAACACCAGGCATAAATGGACAGGTCTTATGCTGAGATCTTGGAGGGAGATTTGGTACCACTTTCTTTTTAAATGAAGGAGTTTGTACTAGATGAGCTCTAAGGTCCTTTCCAATTATAAAATTATAAGATTCTGCGAGAAAGGCCCTTCCTTTGTTCTCATTGTTTGAAATGATGAAGCCTAGCCTGGGAAATATTATCAGGGAAGCAATTCACTGGGTTTGGAAGACAAAAGGGAAGGTGATCAGGTTAATTTCCACATATTATGTGTGTTTAGAAAGGGAGGGATGAGGTTAAAATAACTTGCTTAATGTCATACTTTAACTTGTTAAAAAAAACAATGTACATGTATGTACATCTATGTACATGCACAAACTAGGAAATGATAATAAGGAAGTACATAATTAAGTGAATGATATAAAACACACAATGCTAGGAGTAATGGGAGGGGGCCATAGCTAAAAGAAAGAGCACGTCATTAAATCAGAAAACCTGGGTTTGGTTCTAGCTCTGCTGTGAAGAGGCCATGAGACTTTGGGAAAGTCATTTATATTAACTGAGGTTTTATATTTTGCATTTTTATTTATTTGTTTGTTTCCCCTGAAGTTGGATAGACTAAATGCTTTTATACCTATAACCTTTTTTTTTTTTTTTTTTTAGTTTCTAAGTTCTGAAGAAATACAGAGCACAGGGTTGATTGGCCAAAGTGAGATAGGGTTAAGGACTGGCTATACTTTTTTCCTTCTGGTAATGAATAGAAAATTTAAACACAAATCTTATAAAATTTACCCAATTATCAGACCTGCCATTGCTATGGGTATACTCCTTTTCTTCCTATGCCTGGGCTGCTTAAACAGTGCTTGGGTCATGGTAATCAACTCATTTCCATCCAGTGAAATTTAGGGGCACCAGGCTTAACCCTTACCTCCTTACCTCCTGAGGTCTTCTAGCCTTATCATGTGGTCTGACTCTATGCCCTGCAGTCCTCAAATACTGTCATCTGAACTGCTTATGAAATTTAGGGACCCCTGGGTCTTGCCAGCACCCCTACTGCTTTATCTTTAGGACTTACGGACCTTTCCATCCTCCTTGCAGTTTAGCTTTTTTTTATTTTGTTGCTTTCCATAATTAGTGAGCTCCTTAAGAATGAGAACTGCCTGTTTTTTTGTATTTGTATTCTCAGTGCTTATTCCAGTGCTTGGCACACTTAACAAATGCTTTTTTGCATTCATTCAAACCTTTTTTACTCTTTTCTCACATTCTGATTCCATAGGAATTTGTGAATGATTAACAGATGTTTATAGAGTTAACTGAGTGCTTTCACACTTAATATCTCGTTTGATTCTACCAGCATTTCTGTGACATAAGTCGTGCAATTATTATTATCACTATTTCACAGATCAAGAAACCAAGGCTTAAAGAGAATATTTGGTTCCCCCAAAGTTATCTGTCTAGTAATTGGAAGAGTAGGGACTGGCCTTTACCCTGTGGTATTAAGTTCAGTGCTCAACTTCTTCACTTATAAATAAACTATTCCTCAATTTCATTTATTCTTTAAAAATAGAACAAAATACATTTATTAAGAAACACAAATGAGAAAGGGAGTATGTATGTCTTTCTATTCCTCTACTTAATTTTAGGTCTTGTTTCTTCCCCTTCCCCCTTCCTGCTCCAGAATCCAGATAGGAAGAATTAATTATACACAGGAGTTAAGATGTGGTCTCTATACGCACTTCTGGTGTTCCTAAGAGTTAATTAGAATTAAGTTCATCCTAAACTTCCTTTGAATGAAAAACACGAAGCAGGACCTATTTCTCCCTGTGAATTCATTGCTGTATGGAACTCCAGGCAAAGGAGATAGTTGTTATGAATAGTTACTTTTCATGATGATAGTAGATGAATTCAGTGATTTGGAAAGGACTTATTAATGCCTGGTAAATCAAATCAGTAAAGTGTTTGGAGAAATAAAAACATCTGGACACATTGTCCCAGTGTTTTTAATATTTGTCCTGGGAATAAGTGAAACCCTTTTAGGCCATTAGAGAAATAAAGAATTTATGAAGACATTTTGAAGAAATAAAGAATTCATCAAACCATAGTGCACTATAATCGCAAAGCACTGAAAAGAGAAGGACCAAACCAAAGCAAGGCACAACTCTCACCATGAAGGACCTTATAGTCTATCCAATGTAGTTAGTTGATGCAGTGGATCTAGAGTCCAAACCCAGCCTCAGAATCCAATTTACTTACTAGCTTTATGGCCCTGAGCAAGTCAATCTCTGCCTAACTTAGTTTTCTCATTTGTAAAATGGGAATGATCATAATACTTCCCAGGGTGGTTGTGAGGGTAAAATGAGATAAAGATAAAATGAGATATTAAAATATAAATCTTAAAGCAATATATAAATGATACTTTTTGCAGGTCCAGGTTGCCATGAGAGTTAACATTTTAGAGTTGAAAGAATTTTTTTGAAAACTGTTTTTTCCCCTAAATTGATGTTTTGATGTCTAAGACACTTATTGTGAGTGCATTCAACACATATTAGGTATCCATTTAAACTCTTAGAAGAAAAGAAAGTCCAGGAGGTTGGAGACATTAACAGATAGGCCTTACCCACACCCTTTGGCTTGCCTATTTTAGCCCCTGGTTATGACCACTGACCTTGTCACATGTGAAGTGGACTCTGAGGGTGGGGAATATTGGTAGCCAAAAATACCCATTGGTATCTCAAATTAAGACATTGCTTTACCGCTTGAGAAAAGACCATGTGTAAACTTAGCTCTTTCTTCAGACAAATGCCAGTGTATGATTATTAAACATTAGGCATTATAATCTGGGGAGATATTGTGTGTATGCCACTGATTTCAGCCAAGACAATTTTGAGGCTTGTTTACTTAAGGAATTTCTGCCTTTATTTTGCTTTGAGAAACTTTAGAATTTTAAGTAGAGTGGTATATTTTTAAAAAATGTTTAGACTTCACTGAGAGGCTGTCAGTGAAACACTATAAAATGTAACCAAAATTGCCATTTTCATGCAAATTTAAATGGACGTCAGCAAGAATTAGTGTGTCTTTCAGAGAGAAATATTTAGTTTGTGTTTATGTGTGTGTTTGTATTCGCTAAATATAGCTAAGATTTACTGATAGAAAATATTCTTGCTTTTAGGTAGATCCAGATCTTGCCTAAATTGTCAAAAATATTTTTACTTACTGTACAAATTAATAATTCACATTTCTATTGCATTTTAAGGTCTACAAAGTGCTTCTCACAATAGTGCTGTGGGCTGGATGATACTATTCTTAATAATTCCTATTTTTACAAATGAGGGAACTTTGAGACTGGTTATACATTTAATAATAACAGTAGCTAATATTTATGTAGCACTATGTGCCAGGCACTGTGCTAAATACTTTTCAGTGTTTATCCCAACAACCTTGGAAAGTAGGTACTATTATTATCATCCCCATTTTACAGTTGAGGACACTGAGGCAAAACAAAGATGAAGTGACTTGTCCAGATTATACAGTTAGTAAGTGTCTGAGGTCAGATTTGCATTAGGTTTTCCTAATTCTGGGCTCATTACTGTATCCACCATGCTACATAGCTGCCTAAATTTTCTTTTGGCCTTAATTATATAAGCCAGTTGGCATCTGGGGTAGAATTTGAACCCAGGTCTCCTGATTCAAAATTCAGGTCCCTATCTTCTAGAAGAAATGACAGTACATAAAAGAATAGTGTGCCTGGTATTTTTAATTGCAGTGTGTATCTTGACATAATGAAATTGGAGTATGAATATAAGACAGTGAAGTGTCTGAACATTCTTGATAGCTATGGAAACAAATGAATTTCATCATCAAACTACAACTTACAGTAAATAAAGGTTCAATTAGAACTGGGTTCCTCAATCAGATCATTGAATAGGAGAAACTAAGGAAACTGGCCCTAGTGAACAGTAGCATTTCCAGGAACCTAGAGCTGTAATACTGTGATAACCAGCAAAAAAAAAAAATGTATTGGGCACTTATGGAGGAACTGTATAATTCCTTGTGATGAGGTAGCATTTTGCTTATGTGAGAAAGTAAAGCTTAAGTTTTGAATCTTAAGGTTACATCATGGTAAATTCCTTAAAAACAAGGACTATGTTTTATGTTTTTCACCCTTCTCAGTGCCTGACAGTTCATTGTAAGATGCTAAGTATTTGCTGAGTGGATGTAGAATTAGGGCAAATGCTTCTTATCTGATAGAAAATAGTTAATCGAGAACTGAGCTGAGATCTCTCGGTCAATAAGCATTAATTAAGCACCTTATAGTTGCATATCACTGTTGTAGGCAGTAGAGATACAAAGACCAAAAGGCAATAATATTCCTTGCTCTCATGAAATTTATGTTTTATTGGTGAAAACAGTAGGTGAATGGAAAGATGGAAAAATATATACAAAGTAATTTTATAATTACTTTGAGAGAGGGATGGGGCCGGGTCGTGGAGAGGCTTGAACAGTTGGGGAGATCTGGAAACCTCTCTGAGATGAGGTAGTGCATGAGCTGAGTTTTGAAGGAAATTAGAGATTAAAGAGAGAGGTGAGGAGGCAATTCGTACCAGGCAAGAGGAGCAGCATATATAAAAGCACAGAGACTGGAGATGGGATGTCATGATTAAGGAAAAGCAAGAAATCCAGATTGGGTGTGGGGAGCCATAGTTTGTGCAAAGGGGAGTCATTTTCTAAAAGCCTGGAAAAGATAATCTGAGTCTGAATTGGATCTGGATTGTTTGAGGTGCCTCTCGGACATCCACTTGGGAATTTCCAATGGTGGTGTTGGATTCAGACTGAGGAGAAACGACATTGCCTTTGGATGTACAGATCTGGGAGCCATCTGCATATATTAAATAATCAAACCTAGGGCCCAGTAGAAAGAACATTGGCTCTGAGAGGACCTGAGTTCAAGTTAGTCCTCTATTATGAGTATGATCTTAAGCAAGTCAGGCCTCATTTTCCTTTTCTGTAAAATGAGAGTATGGAACTAAATGGTCTCTCTGATCCCTTCATCTATACATTTTTGATTTGATGATAAGATCAGTGATAGATTGTGTAAGGGAGAAAGAGACTCCAGGAAGGAGTCTTGGGGGTTCTAAACACAGTTATGACTCTTCTCCTTATTAGCTGTATATCTGAGCCTTATTTTCCTTATCCTTAAAGTAGGATAATATTTGCTCTTACCTTCCTCCCAGGGTTGTTGTGAGGAAAACCCTTTGCAGACTGTAAATGTGGTATAAATGTGTATAAATGTGAGCTGCCTCTATCATCAAAAACACTATGATAATATGCTCGTTCTACTTGACAGATATGTAAGACTGATTGAAACATTGTAACCACTTGTAGAAATTTAAACTCAAATAACTTTTCCTCAATGTGTTATTATTTAAAATAAAATCAGTATAACATTGTATAAAAATGCTCTTAAAGGAATATAGTGGTTTAGAAAAATTGTTGAACTGGGTTATGCTCTTAAAAATTATCTTTACATATTTTCTGGGGTGAATTTGTATCAGTATAATTCTTGTATGATGACATTTCCAGACTAAGATATGCTTCTCATTTAATAGGGGGGCATACATCTATCTATATGCTGGGAATGTAAAAAAGACAAATTAGTTAAAACCATATTTTATGATTAATTTTAAACATATTTTCTGTTTCCTTGACATCTCTTTTTGATGTATTGCAAATGGACTGAATTTTTCTTAATCTGTTTATTGCAGCTGTTATCCTTAACAGGTAAATTAAGGCTGATTTAAATGTGAAATTATTCAGTATTTTTCTTAAGTTGAAGAGTCAATCTGAAAAGGAGGCTTTTTCATAATCCCCTGGTTTCTCAAACTCCATTCTGGATTTTCAGTGGCATACTTGGTGTTTTGGGTCAAAAACAAATATTCCACTATTGATCTATTTAAAAATTAGTTATTTATTTTTAGTTTTCAACATTCACTTTTATAAGATTTTGAGTTCTAAATTTTTCCCTCTCTCCAAGATGGCATGCAATCTGATTTAGTCTATACATGTACAATCATATTAAAGATATTTCCACATTAGTCATGTTGTGAAAGAAGAATCAGAACAAAAAGAAAAAACCACGAGGAAGAAAAAACAAACCAAAAATAGTATGCTTCAATCAGCATTCAGACTCCATGGTTCTTTCTCATGAAAGTGGATAGCTTCATAATTCTTTTGAAATTGCTTAGACCACTGCATTGCTGAGAAGAACTAAGGCTCTCGTAGTTGGTCATAGCATATCCATTATTGATCTTTTAAAATTTACTGATATTAATTACTGAGAGTCTTCTGGAATTTCCATTGTAACAGTACTGAATACTGCAGGGATTATGTCCAGTAATATAGAGCAAGAGAGGGAATAGACTTCTAGAAGTGATAGCATCTACTGTTACCACTTACGGAATTAAAAGTTGTTGTTTAAACAGCTTTCTTGGCTTCTTCACAATGTTGTCCTTGAAACAATGTTATTTTCCATAAATATTTCAGATTTTGTTGTGGGTGGACTTTTGTATGAGTCTCAGTACTAATTTATTTGCTACAGGCTTGTTAGCCAGATGTTTCTATGTCCTATAGCTCAGCTATAAGCTTAAACTTATAGCTATCTTCATTGTTTATCAATAGCTTTATAGTATTCCTTCGGAAAATTCGTGGGTTCTTCATTAATACAAAGATGCCATTTTCCACCATTATCACAGGGGGATAAGTTCTGGGACCCATAGAGTAGTTGGTCCCTCACTTTGAAATTTTGCAAAATTCCTTCACACCTGATTGGTAAACCCCATATTTTCTTGTTAAGTTTTCAGTTTTATATCCTGATTCTCTGTGTTTGAAAAGACTTAAAAGAATTTTGATTCTTGAGGATGTCTGGTTGGTGCTAGTGGTAAACAGAGGGGATTTTTCAGTGTATATTCATGTTTTAAGGAGTCTCCTTCCCTCTAATGATTAAGAAATATTTCATTCAGTTTGGTAGAAGGGCAGTCTACAAATGGATTTCAAAAATGAATTTAAAAGAAATTTCAAAGTGGATTTTGATTGCAGCAGTGTCCCACTGTATAAAAATAAATGTATTATTATGCTTACAACTGTTATCTTAGGGATGACCTCTGCCTGTAAAGAATGGATACAATCAGTCCACCAGCAAGCATTAAGAATTGACTATGTTCCAGGCACTTTGCTAAATGCAGGGGATGTGAAGAAAAAGTAAAAACAACCTCTGCCCTCAAAGAGATTACATTCTAATAGGAGAGTATGCATAGAATGTACATAAATCAGTACATAGAGTATACATACAGAGTGAATGGAAGATTACCTTAGAGGAGAAGGTCCTAACAACTGGAAAGATGCAAATTCATCTACCTTCTCATTTCAGTTATAGTCAATTTTATTAAAAAGAAAAGAAAAACCCAGCCAGCTGCCCCTTACATATGAAAATGAAAAGCTAGCTGTTGAAGTGTCAGTTAATATGTTGATATTTTGACAGTAAATATGCTACTACTATTCCTTGCTAAATATAACCTCAAATGTATTCTCTGATGCACAGTATTTTGTCAGAGATATCTTTTGCTTCAAGTCTGTTTCACTGTGCTGACATCAACCTGTAATTTATGCTTAGAGATCTGTAAGGAAAAGAATGTGTTAACACACTTTTATCTTCCTTATAATGTGCATTTCTCTAAAATATAAGCATTTGCACATTGATTTTATCATTTTTAATAAAAAAATTTATCTTAAAATGGGAAAAGATAGAATAAAAATTATAGAAAACTGAAGCCTCCAAGAGGTGAAACAACATGAAAGTCTGTGGCACATATGTCTAAAATGTAAAGTGTGCCAGTAAAGGATTGGAGAGACATAACTTAATAGCAGTTCATATGAAAAAGATCATATCACTCTCATGCTAAAAAAAAATATTCAGTGGCTTTCCATTGACAAATAAGGATTTTATGCAAGAATTTTAATAACTTCACTTTTTCCAGATAGCATATAAAATAAGATATTGGTGGATGTGAAATTTTACTTTGGAGTACAAAGTTAAGGTAACGCACATGGCTAATCATATCTTTGTATTATTACATGATGGACTTTATAAATATTCCTTAATGTCATCAAAAATAATTTACATTTATCACCAAAGACTTAAAAATGTTCCTTTAAAATATATAACATCTTTCATACCTCACAAAGCACTTTAAGATTTACAAAGTTTTTAAAAATATAATTATCTCATTTGTATCATTATTGTACCCAGTTGATACATGAGGAAAAATGAAGCCCAGAGAAGTTACAGGACTTGACCAATTAAATAACTAGCTAATGTCTGAGGCAGAAGTGAAGCCATGCCGTCTCAACCCCAAATCAACTGCCCCATCCACTGTTTCATGTTACCTCTCACTGTTTTCCCTGAATAATAAAAAATTATAATAGCAATAATGAAATTCTGTGATTAAGGACATATCAAATAAGACTTATTTTTCTAGAAAACATAGCAAACTAAATCCTCCACACTAGTGATTTAAATTGCTTTTTTTAAAAATAAACACTAATTTGTTATTTAAATTGAAATTTTAATTGATTTTATTTCCTGTCTTATTTGTGAGTCTATGACCCATTCCCATCCTGTGCTCTTCCCTAAACTGTATTGTTTAAAGTGGTCCTGGATGGTGTTTATTCTACTTTTTCACAATGGTTATCAGTGCTGTTCTCATGCATGATTGGAAAACTTCTTGTGTATACACTGAGGCACTTTACATAGCCCTCGTCTTCGTTATATTCCTAATAACTGCATCATTAAGCAGTAATGCTAGAAGTCATAGTCATGATTTTTCCGTTTCAGAGAAGTCACTTGACATCATGGTTGTGCAGAAGATAGCTATATGGGAGACCTGGATGAATTCTGAAGTTAGAATATTTGTTGCAGTCAAAGCATTTTCTATGCCACTGTTTTTCCAGACATTTGCAATTACTGCACTCAGACCTAATCAGGGAAAAGGGAAAGCTCACTCTGAATGTTTGGATAGTTGGACTATTTGGCAATTGATGGTTGTGGATAGAGGTTATTCATTTATAGTGACAGATGTGTGACTGTTATTAAGTAACTTGAGTTTGCTTTATAATGGTCATGGAGTGACCACCATCTCTAGATCTTTCTTTGTTGTTTGTAAGAAGGGTGTGCACCTTCTTATCTTGGTTAAGATGTCAGAACTTCTCCAGAAATGGATGCTTAATTCTCCAAGTTTTTCCTTTTCAAGAAATAGCTTCAGCACACTTGCAGATCATGGATCCCTTTGGCAATGTGGTGAAACCTTTGAACTCTTTCTCAGAATATTGGTGGGGTTTTTAGTGTATAAAATAAAATCTGTAAGATCACAGAGGAAACCAACTATATTGAAATATGTTTGTCAGAATACCTTTTTTTAAAAAAGATTGGCTGGACCTAGATAAAGAACTTTAAGTGCTAAATAGTCTAATTCGTATTTTATCCTAGGGACAATGGGAAGCCATTGAAGCTTCATAAAGTTGGAAATGGCATGATCTTTTTCATATGAACTGCTATGAAAAATAAAACAAGGATATAAAAAAAGGATGATCTGGACATCCGTGTGCTCACGTGCATGCACACGTGCACACACACACACACACATCCCACATAGATCTGAAGTTCATTATTTATATGAACACTGGTGCCCAGTAATTAGAGTTTTTCAGACTGACACGATCTTTGTGAGTGTTACAGTGTGGACAGAAGTCAGGAAGACTTGGGTTCATATCCTACCTCAGACATCAGTTGTGTAACCTTGTGCAAGTTATTTATCTTCTCTAAATCGGTTTCCTCATCTGTAAAATAGAGTTAATGCTATGTTCTTTGTAAGATTGTTGTGAGAATCAGCAAATCATAATGTATGTAAAATGTATTCAATACATAAAAACACTAAATAAATCTGCGATGCTATTATTAGTAGTACAATCAACCAACAATCATGTGTAAAGTACCTACTATGTGTCAGGAATTTTGCTAGGTACTGGGGATACAAATGAAAAAAATAATAATAATCCCTACCTAGACCAGGTGGTGATCTCAATGTTACTTGACCAATGTTACTCTCTTTTTAGAGAGTTATGCTTTCAGATGATGGTAATCAAAGCAATGATGGTTATTTTTTTTTCCATAATCTAACAAAACCTCGACACTAGATGCTAAAACAGTAGCTGTATTTGCTTTTCTTTTTTTTTTTAACTAGGTACAAATCTGGAAGAAGCTTAACAGATTTTTTTTTTTCCCAATTGAAATGAAAATGATCACCAGAGTTAAGACACAAAAGCAAAACTCTACTGGATGATTCTATAAACTCTCACTGTATTTGACTAAGGGACCTCTTGCTCCTAGGGCATAAGGACGTCAGTTGAGCAAAAAGTGAAGACTCTCTTCTTGGTGCATCATTTTGCATGACTTTCAGCTTGGACATGGACTCAGTCCTGATCCAAAAATAACTTTGTAGAGAAGTTAACTTTTTTAAATATATTGAGTTGATGGTGATGAAAAGAACTGCTAATTAAATTTTGACTTTGGGTTGTAGTATGTAATATTGGAAAATGAAATACCTGAAAGTTTTGTTTTGCCCAACAGAATCTTATTGAGGAGTTCACATATACCTTCACCTTTGTGGAAAACAAAGGCAGTTTCCAGAATAGACATGGAGAGAACTCTACTTTTTAAAAAAGTTCTTTTTCATTCTGAACTTAAGAATCATTAAAAAAAATTCAGCATGCCAAAAAAAAAAAAAATAGGCTTGTCTAGGAACAAGCAAGTGCGTTTAATTTTTGCGTATGTTAATTTTGTTCAAGTCTATTTTGTCGCTGTCCTTTTCTCAAAGAGCCACCAGAGTGGTCTCTAAGTGTCTGGGGTTTTGTAAGCCATTTCTTCAGTGCTGGCATTAGATAAATCGAACTCTCAGATGGATGATTTCCTGTAATGTTTAAGAAAGAAAGGAGGTGAAAACAAAAAAAATAAAAAGGATAGAAAGTAGATACTACATAAATACTTTACTGCTGATTAGTAACTCTAGGCTTTGGACCAGTATCTGTATTGATAATTATAGCTCACATGCTTATAATACTTATTTATAAAGTACTTCATACATGTTATCTAATCGTAATATAACAAAACTCCTTCCCTGTCTGAAGTCTTCTCTGTTTCCTAGTTCTTTCTGAGTCACCTTTTACCTAGCCTCAAGCCCCCTTGTAATAATATACTCTGTCTCACCGAAATGCTATGAGGATGTGACTAAGAGAAGTGAACTTCACAGTTAGTAAAAAGAAAAGCCAAACAACCAAATATAATATGAGGGTAGGAGGAAAGAAAGTTTCTCTTCATTAAATCAAACTCCTTACTTTTGTCCCACTGTGTGTTTCCTTTTTCCTTAAGGGAAATTACATTGTCATCTTTGTGTAATTCTGCACACACCCAAATACTTAAGAAACATTTTGATGATTAACTAGATGATGGAGAGGAGTGGGGCCCAGAGGGAATCAAGTCAAGATCAGGTTTAAAATGCTTGCCTACTATCCTTTCTTCAAACAGCCCCCCCAGACTAGCTTTTCCTTTATCTCTAATATGATCCCAGGCACAGAAAAGTATAGATATATGTCTATAAATAGATTAGCATCCAATAAACTCTTCCATGTCTTAGAATAAAAGTAAGGAAATTTTTGTCTCAGATTCCCATTGTATCAGTTGGAAGAATAATGTGTGAGTTGTAGTCTTAATACTATTTTATTTTTGTAGGGGAAGGGGGTAATTGGTAACAGTAAGCCCATAGTTAAAATTTTGAATTAATTAGAGGTCTAGTTTCAACAAGATAACCTTTGTACCATTGACATTCTTATCTGTCTCCTGGAATATAAGTACTCAGGACTCCACTCCCCCAATTCCCCTTTTGAGAGAAATTAATGTTTACCAAAGAAGAGTTTTGTGAGATTTTCTATTACAGTTAGATGCAGGCTTGTGTGAAAATGAACAACCTCTGGTCTCTAGCACTGATTACTGGAATTATTGTAGAGGAAACAGTGTTGTTAAAGTTAATATTTTGTGAAACTGTAACAGATTTTTTTTTCAGATGAGATTTCTGAAGTCATGTTTTCCGTTTGCTAGTCTTTAGATTGAGAAGGTAAATAATTCTGATAACTCTGTTTGTAGAGATAATTTATATCTCCACTTGGTGTAATACAGTTCTGGTGTTATGACAACAAGAGAGTGTTTTTCTATTATCAGTTCTCGGTTCCTGTTTAATCCTTACATTAAAACTCTCCCTGTCAATTAGAACATGCCCATCTGTCCAAGATCTAGTTTTAAAACCAAAAATCATGATAGGACAGAAGATCTGCAGAAAATGTCCTAACTGTTTATGCTGAGATTCTCAAAGAAAATTGTAGTCAGACGCGGTGTATTCAGAGACAAAACCTGCATGATTGCATTCTCAGTCTTGCTACAAATTAATATGGAAGGTCAGTTAGAAAAAGTTTTTTTATGGATTGGAAAATGTGGAATAGGCTGACAAGAAGAAGTTTTGCCAGGAAGAAACTTTTTTTAAAAAATAAAAATATGTCAGGCAGTGTTAAAATGAATACTTGTTCATTGAGTGGCAGGATTTGCAGGTTGACTTTAAAGTATGTTTGTTATGTGTAATAAAATATTATGGTAACTACTTTAAAACCAAGTAAAACTTTTACTTCTGTTATAGGCTTGACTCATTTTGAGAGTTGCTTTCCCCGAATAATTCTTTTAAAAAACTAGCTGATCCATCATATTAATGAGTAACAATTTAATTTTCTTTTAATCTTTAGAGAGTTGAAAGATAGAGCCTGTGACTCAGCATGTCAGAATTACTGTAATGACCCTAGGGTTTTTAGGGTTAAATCTACTCTGGATAAAGAATACCCCAAATTTTTTCTTTTCTTGAACTCTCAGGTTGAATACTAGGTTCAAAGAGTCAGGGATGGGGAGGATCGAGGAAGAACCAAGTTTTGGATAGCAATGAAATGAGGTCTCCCATACAGTCATTTGAACAAAAACAAACAACCACTGGAAAGTCCAAACAAACACAAACTGAGTCCCCTGTTTGTGCAGCCACCGTTCAGAGCAGGCCTTTTTATGAATGAGGCACCACCAAGGGGGAGGAGGAGAGAGGGTTTGTATGACAGGAACAGTCTGGTAATCCGTTCCATTCACTGCTAAATCATCTAATTGATGTTTTATTTTAAACATGATTAACTTATTTTTTGACAATACAAGCTATGTTCTTTTCTCCTTGACTTTTAAAAATTGCCACACTAAGCACTTGTGTGTTAAAAAAAAATTTTTAAGTGTTTGGCAATTTACTAGCCTACAAGAGCTTGAGAGGGAGAGGGGAGTGGGATGGATGCATAGAGAAGGAAAAGCAAAGCTAAATTTTGCTAAACCTGCTTGCTTTCCCTGTTGTTTAGCCATTTAATTGATGCTCAAACTATCCATGGAAGCATTAGGTTTATGAGCTGTTGCCTGTGGTTCCCCTTCCACCCCCAAATTCTTGTGAGCAGTTGTACCAGTGTTGCTTTAACCTTGTTGTGTCATACCAGCTTTCACACTTAAATTAGTGGGTGGTTGTTGCTTTTTCACTGAATAAGGCTGTGGCTTCTTGGAGCTTCTGCCTACACCCATCTCTCTCTCTCTCTCTCTCTCTCTCTCTCTCTCTCTCTCTCTCTCTCTCTCTCTCTCTCTCTCTCTCTCTCTCTTTCTGTCCCCGTCCCCCTTTCTCTTCTCTCTCTGTCCCCCTTTCTCCGATCTCTCTCCCCCCTCCCGTCCCCTCCTCTCTTTCCCTCTCCCTCTTCCTTCCTCCCCATCACTCTTTCCTTCTCCTTTCTCTTTCCCTCTCTCTTTCTCTTCTTTTTCTCTTCTCCTCTCCTCTCCCCCCCCTTTCAGCTACTTTACAGTGGCCCATTATTTATGGCACTTCAGACCCCTTTGTCCTGGCAACTGAATTGGAAGCTATGTGACAATGGCACCCTCACTTCCTATTCAGAGCAAAATGAAGAGACAAGGCATTGTCTTGAGCATAATTGAACCTCTATCAAAACAAAAACACAAAGAGATAGACGACCCAGTTAAAGCTGCTTGTTTGAGCTCTAACAGTAGTGACTGCATAGGACTAGAAACCTAATTACTGACAATAAGCTCTTTAAAGCTTGTGAAGAATCCCCTTCCTTGATAGCTGCCCATGTGGCTGAGGAAAAAGACTATACCTCACATTTGTGTGTATGTGTGTGTGTGTGTGCATACACACACACATACACATGTACACTCACTTTGTTTATAAGTATTTTCTTTTTCCCTCTTCTCCGTCTAGCAGAGTTTAGCAAAAAGGTTGATCTACCTGGGAATCCAAGTGCATTTACTTAGAGAAACACCATCAAGTTGTTAGTAGGCAGTCTCACCTCAGAGATGAGACTAGCCATGACATGAACACTGAGACTAAGAGTAATAGTGAGGTCTTAACCTATGTGTCAGGCCTATGCTGTTTCATTAAATGCCTCTACCTTGCAAAAAGAAAGAAAGAAAAGCTAGAGCCAAATTATGAAAGACTTCAGATGGCAAACAGGAGGTGGTATTTTAAGCTAAAGGCAGTGAGAATCCATGGGACTTCTTGCACAGAGGAATGACTTAGTGAGACCTGTTATTTAATAACCAACTTTGTGGAAATGTAAGGAAAGGATAGGAGAGGGGAGCAACTAAATGCAGGAAGATCAGTTAGAAATCATTATGTATTTACTAAATAAGCTGCTTACTATGGACTGTGCAGGCACACTGTTGTGCTCTGAGAATATCAATACAAGCAGAAATACAGTTCCTGCCTTCAAACAGTTTAAATTCTAATAGGCAAAGACAGCACATAAAAGAAAATGGAAAAGGGGGATGAGCAAAAAGATGAAGATACTCAGTTTGGAGGCGTAGAATAGAAAGTCCAAGAAGTCCGGTTGGCAGACAGGAGAAGAATACTAAAGCTGCTCAAATAGTGCTGTACTTGTATTAGAAAGGTTGGATTAGGAGGGTTGTAGTGCAACTAGAGAGAAGAGTATGGATGCTGAAAATATTTAAGAGATTGTAATTGACAAGCACTGGTATCAAAGCTTGACAGGTCATCAAATAGAATTACGTTAGCAGTAACCAGGAAAATACCTCTGTATTAAGGGTCTCACACACACACACACACACACACACACACACACACACACACACACACACACACAAACAAAAACAAAAAACAAACCAAAAAAAAACCACACTGCTTTTAAATGGAAAAATCTGCTTTAAGATTAACTTCATGCCTTATTGAAGTTTGAACATGCACACATTAATGCATGTACACAAGAAAAGAAAGAAGGAATTCCTTCCAAGCATTATGTAAAATACTTACAATGTGCCAGGAGCTGTGCTAAACACTTTACAAATATTATCTCATGTGAGACTCACAACAAACCTGAAGCACTTTTGGAATAAAGTTTTCCACTCTTGATTGATAGTTAATTATTACTTGTTAGTTGGATCTGGTCACCTTTGCCTTGGATATGGTAGAATTAGGGATTTAGATTTTAAAAATAAATGTACACCACAGGCCTCAAACTCCTGAGTCTAGAACCAGACATGCATGGATGATGTGATGCTGGCTAGTGAAGAACCTCTTTTTTCTTGATGTTGCTTGTCAGGCCAAAATTAGCAAAGACAGCTGGTGCATCTCAACTATTCAACACTGATGGAGCCACATGAGTCAGTGATAAGGACGTGATCCTGGAAAGATGGACTGGATACTTCCATAGTGTTAAAATGTCATCAGCAATTGCTGAAGCCATTGACTGCCTTCAGGTTGAAGTCAGTCCCTTTGAAGTCAGACTTACCACTGAAGACCAGGTGTTGAATACCATTAGGCACTTCTGTGGAAAAGCTCTTGGCACTGATTCCATGCTAGCAAAGACCTACAAGGCAGGAGGTTCGCTGCTCATACAGAAATTGACTGAAATCTTCTGAATTATATGGCAAGAGGAGGTTATCCCCCAGGAGATCAAGGATGCCTCCATTGTCCAGCTCTGTAAAGGAAAAGGAAACAGGTCATCATCATTTGACCATCACAGGGAGTAGGGGTGGGATCTCTCTTTTAGTCATTGCTGGCAAGATTTTTTCCAGAGTGATCCCTAAGTGGTTGATCCTTCACTTTGAAGATGGTCATCACCCAAGAGCCAGTATGACTTCAGAAAGAGCCAAGGAAGAGTTCCTATGGTTTTTCTTGCCCTACACCTCCAGGAGAAATGCCAGAAGCAGAACAGTGGTTTGTATACAATGTTCGTCAACCTGAACAAGACCTTTGATACTATTAGGTGTGAGGACTAGTGGAGGATTATAGTGAAATTTGGTTGCCCAGAGAAAGTCGTCATACACCAGTTTCATGATGACATGCCACATGAATTCTGGATAAAGGATGATGCTCTTGAGCTTTCCCAATCACCGATGAAGTGAAGTAGGGCTATGGACTTGCTTCCATATTTTTTTTTTTATTTTTAGTTTTCCACATTCATTTCCACAAAATTTTGAGTTCCAAATTTTCTCCCCATCTCTCCCCTCCCTCACCCCAAAACACCATGCATTCTGATACTCCTTCCCCCAATCTGCCCTCCTTTCTATTGCACCCCTCTCTTCCCTTATCCCCATCTTCTCTCTTTTCTTGTAGGGCAAGATAGATTACTATATCCCATTACCTGTATTTCTTATTCCCCAGTTGCATACAAAAATGATTCTCAACATTTGTTCCTAAAACTTTGAGTTCCAACTTCTCTCACTTCCTCCCTCCCCACCCATCCCCACCAAGAAGGCAAGTAATTTAATACAGGCTATATATTTATAGTCTTGCAAAAGACTTCCATAATAGTCATGTTGTGTAAGACTAACTGTATTTCTGTCCATTCTATCCTGCCCCCCATTTATTCTATTCTCTCTTTTGACCTTGTTCCTCCCCAAAAGTGTTTACTTCTAATTACTCCTTCCTCCCATTTGCCTTCTCTTCTATCGTCCCCACCAGAGCCCACTTGTTTCCTTCTCCTCTGCTTTCCTGTAATGTAAGATAGATTTTCATACCAAATTGAGTGAGCATGTTATTCCCTCCTTAAGCCAAATGTGATGAGAGTAAACTTCACTTTTCCCCTCTTACCTCCTCCTTTCCCCCCTCCATTTTAAAAGCTTTTTCTTGCCTCTTTTATGAGAGTTTGCCCCATTCCATTTCTCCCTTTTTCCTCCCAATATATTCCTCTCACCCCTTAATTTTATTTTTTTAGATATCATCCCTTCCTATTCACCCTGTGCCATATGTGTATGTGTATGTATAATCCCTCCAACTACCCAAATACTGAGAAAAGTCTCAAGAGTTGCAAATATTATCTTTCCATGTAATAATGTAAACAGTTCAACTTTAGTAAGTCCCTTAGGATTTCTCTTTCCTGTTTACCTTTTCATGCTTCTCTTGACTCTTGTGTTTGAAAGTCAGATTTTCTATTCAGCTCTGGTTTTTCATCAAAAATGCTTGAAAGTCCTCTATTGCAGTGAATGACCATTTTTTTCCCCTGAAATATTATATTCAGTTTTGTTGGTTAAGTGATTCTTGGTTTTAATCCTAATTCCTTTGACTTCTGGAATATCATATTCCAAGCCCTTCAGTCCCTTAATGTAGAAGCTGCTAGATCTTGTGTTATCCTGATTGTATTTCCACAATACTCGAATTGTTTCTTTGTAGCTGCTTGCAGTATTTTCACTTTGACCTGGGAACTTTAGAATTCAGCTACAACATTCCTAGGAGTTTTTCTTTTCTGATCTCTTTCAGGAGGTGATCAGTAGATTCTTTCAGTATTTATTTTACCCTCTGGTTCTAGAATATCAGGGCAATTTTCCTTGATAATTTCATGAAAGATGATGTCTAGGCTCTTTTTTTTCTCATGGCTTTCAGGTAGTCCCATAATTTTTAAATTGTTTCTCCTGGATCTATTTTCCAAGTCAGTTGCTCTCCAATGAGATATTTCACATTGTCTTCTATTTTCTTCATTCTTTTGGTTTTGTTTAGTAATTACTTGGCTTCTCATGAAGTCATTACCTTCCATCTGCTCCATTCTAATTTTGAAAGAACTATTTTCTTCAGTGAGCTTTTAAACCTCCTTTTCCATTTGGCTAATTCTGCTTTTTAAATCATTCTTCTCCTCATTGGCTTTTTGGACCTCTTTTGCCATTCAAGTTAGTCTATTTATAAGGGTGTTATTTTCTTCAGCATTTTTTGGGGTCTCCTTTAGCAAGTTGTTGACTCGCTTTTCATGATTTTCTTGCATCACTCTCATTTTTCTTCTCAATTTTTCCTCCATCTCTCCTACTCAATTTTCAAAATCCTTTTTGAGCTCTTCCATGGCCTGACTATTGCATATTTATTTTGGAGGTTTTGGTTGCAGAAGCCTTGACTTTTATGTCTTCCTCTAATGGTATGCATTGTTCTTCCACATCTGAAAGGACTGAAGAAAATATCTGTTCACCAAAAAAGTAACCTATAGTCTTATTTTTTCCCCTTTTTTGGGCATTTTCCCAGCCAGTTATTTGACTTTTAAGTCCTTTGTTAAGAGGAGAGTATACTCTGGAGACCTGTAAGTTCTCAGTTCCTCCAAGGTGGCACAATCAAAGGAGAGGAGTAAACTCCTCTCCTGGCCTGCCTATTGGTCTGGGAGCAACCAAAAGCTTTTGTGCCCAGGATCTGAAAGTAGGATTACCTCTCCACAACCACCTCCAGCTCCACCACACACAGCGCTCCTCCTCACCCCAGGGTCACTGCTCAGGGCTGAGACCCAGATCAGCTGCTCAGTTCCCTCAGAATCTTTAGGCAGAGAGCTCCAAAAATGGATGCTTCCACTGCAGTGGCTGCTGCTGGCAAGGCCAGACTGTGTTCCCTTCTCACCCAGGTGAAAGAGCTTTCTTGCTGACCTTTGAAGCTGTCTTTGAGGTTTGTGAGTTGAGCAATTTGGTAACTGCAGCTGTTGCCAGGGATTCTGCCCCTTGAAGCCTGCTCCAGTCCTGTTCTTGCCACACCCCATGGCTTTGGGCTGAGCCCCTGCTCTGAGCCAGGTGCGATAAACTTTTCCTGTCAGCCTTCCAGGCTGTCTTGGGCTGGAAATCTCTTTCACTCTGTTGCTTTGTGGCTTTTGCTGCTCTAGAATTTGTTTAGAGTCATTTTTACAGGAATTTTATGGGCTACAGAGGAGAGCGTTTACAGGTCCATCCTTCGACTCCCGCTTCCATGTTTTTTAGCACAATGTTTTCCTTGAGGATGAAAGTGGCATCTAAGTCATCTACTGCCCTGATGGTAACAGACTAAGACTAAAGTGGAGGGAGAGTTGGTGGGTGATTTTTTTTTTTTTTTGGTGAATGATTGTGCATTCACTATAGCCTCTGAGACTGAGATGTATTGTGGCATAATAAAGTGATATCCTTAAGGGTTATTAGGATGTGTAAAATTGTTTACTCCCTACTTCCACACTCCTCCCAATCCCATATATTAGCCTCTAACCTGAAGGAATCTATACTCTTAAGTGGCCAAGTACATGAGATATTAGACAGCTTTTTTTTCTTGCTGTTTAGAAACTTTTTTCACTTATTTCTGTATTTACACTGTGTTCTAAGGCATTGAGGTGTAAGGTGTTGGAATCATTAGCTAAGTGAGATAATATCTGAGATATATATGTATATATTTGTGTGTGCCTGCATGTGTATACATGTCTCTGTGTGTATATATTTTTTAACATGTGAAATATAAATCCATATATTTTCTGCTTTTAAAATCTGGAACTGTTCTAACTTACATTATATGTTTTTGCCTTCTTTTATGATGCATTGATCTTTACTTAGAATTAAACTCTTACCAAGGAGTTGCAGATAACTATTTACAAAATTTCATTTTAAATATACTTTCTGCCACAAAGCTTTTAGCATATTTTACTCAGATAGGAATCCTGCCACAAAGACTGAACAGTAAATGCTGTAGTGTGTAATATTTTATTGATAATTGTTTGTTTCAGTTTAGTTGACACTGAACTAGGAAGTTTTTAATTGAAACTGACTTGAACACAATGGAAAAAAGTGGTCTCCTGCTGCTTTTTTCTGTGCAAGCTGGAATCAGTAAGTTGGAGGTAATTAAAAATGTACTGCTCTCAGTGATGGTCTTCTGTTCCACAGCCATGGTTTAAGCTAATAGTGCTTATGTATTACAGCTGGTTGGAATGCAATAATACTGAGAAAATTAGCAGTATATTCCATTGGTTTGTTCAGCTGGCTATTTAATGAGATTCAAAGTTATCTTGATACCTGCAGAAGCTTATAAAACTTGTAGTTGACTATAGGAGAAGGATAGTTTGGCTTTAATGGAATAATCTTTCACTTCCAAATGAGCATGGATGCAGCTTATACTAAATATCCTGATGTTGGACTAAGGAAAATCATAAAGAGAGAGTGGAAAAATAGATTTTTTTTAATGGAACGTCAACTGTTTGATTGCAGGGAACAACAACAGATTTTACTCCATAGACTGAGTACAGCAGCAAAACAAAAAGAGAAGAATACACTTAAGAGAAACATGGATAAATAACAGGAAAGAAGAAAGGAGGCATCTGTTCATTAGTTCTGAAAGCCTTCAGAGGCTCAACCATGCTAGGCACATATTACTTGGAAGTACAGGAAGGATCTGTGATTTTCATCAGTAAGGAGAACTTCCTTTGTGGGAGCCACTTTCACCAGCTACAACATAAACTTTTCTGTGATTTATCTCACAAGTCCAAGGAAGTGCTACTTGGAAACTGGTTAAGGAAGTCAGGATATGGATTTGAACCCAGTTCTCACTGATCCCAAATCCCACCTGATAGCCATTCTAGCAGACTTGACTTCTTCATAAATACCTGTTGATTCATTGACTGAACAAGCTGAAAAGGTACAAATAATTGAAGGTGGAGTCTATCTGATGGATCCTAAATAAGTTCTAAATAAACAATATGTACACATGTAAGTAAATATAAAGTATATGCAGACCAAACACAAAAAATGGTGGTGGGTGGGGATAACTACTTGCCAAGGAGGGGAATCAGGAAAGGACATGAAAGAACCAATAAATTTTAGAACAGTAGAATTAGAGGAGACCTAGAGTTCATTTAGCTCAGTTCTCTGACTTCAGTTAATCTTTCTAGACGTGTATGTGTACGTATGTGTGTGTGTATAGGCTTGCAACAAATGTAGAAATGATTGCTGATGGCTTACCAGCTCTTGAAATTATTTGTGTAATAAGAATTTTCTTCTTTAGATTCTTTATTTGTATTTTGCATTGGTATTATTGAGAGCTCATTTTTTGAGATGGCATGGGCTTATAAATTCTAGATAAAATACTGGAAACTCCTTTTATAGCAATGTTAGATGATGACAACAGTGATAGGTTTCTTTCACTAAATTCATTAAAATCCAGCTTTCACTTTTGCGATCAAATATTTTCATTTCTCACTGAGTTAATATTAATATTTTTCTAAGTTTGTTTTTCTTGAAGTGTGGACCTATCCAACCCCTCTACTGAAATACAGCAACAACAGACCTCTAAATGACATGCTGCATTTTAATGCCCTCTTATAATCATCAACTCCAAAGGGTACTGGGATGCTTATGGTGAAATTTTTTCTATGTTTTCCCTAGTGGGTCTTATCCTGGGGGAATCCCAAAGCACTTTAATCACTAGTAACTTCAGGGCCACTGAAATCCAGCCATTTTGAATATGTTCTTGTGGTCAGGTAGATATCCCAGGTTCCTAGGTGAGGGAAGAACATCAGGAAGTCTTTGTTTTACTTATAAATTTTATTCCCCACCCCCCACACACATATTCTTACTTCCAAAGAAACATGGTTATGTCCATGATGGCTTGTTATCCAAAATATCTGTGATAGATGGTTGACCATTTTTGGAAACAGAGATCCAAATTCCCTTTATTTCTGATTTTTAGAGTTCCCCTTCCCTCCCTACCCCCCAAACACACATGCATTTCCAATAGTTCAATGAATGCCCACTTATTTTTACTCTCTTCTGGTTTTGGTTCTCTGGGGAAGAGTGTGGCAGTACTAGATCACTGAGCAAATTTTGGCCATGGACCAGTGTTAAATTCTCCCCTACCACAAAGTGTTGTGCTTCTCTAGGGTTGAAGTGAATTATGTCATAATTGAACTGAGGAAATAATGCAAAAGCCAGCCTTGGTCTCTTGTTTGAGTGATGTTCAAGAAAGCAATTTCAGAGGGTTTTCAGAAGAGAGGAGGAGGGAGGAGCAGGGCTGGGATTACCAGAAAGTGAATATGATTACTATTAATGAAGTAGCACACAGGTTTTTGAATTCATACACAACTAAACCACTCCTGCTTTGTGGTCATATCATTTTTTTGTTTGTATTTAAGGTTTATTTTGGTAAAGTGAAAGAAATGCTGATTAATCATTTGACTTTGTTTTAGAGAGGGCTGAGTGTTAAATTATTTAGTCATCTTAGTGACTTTGTAGAGGTCAGCTCCAAATTTGTCTTTGTGTTTATTTTTAAATTGTACATGGAATAAGAAAAAAATAGCCTTACTTTAGGGGCATCTTCCTTGTTAAGAGGGTGTGGATGAACAAATCAGATTCATTTAGTAGCATCTGAGAAGATGGGACCACAAAGCCTTAGGCTATGTAGTAGCTTATAGGTCTGGGTAGGAGGAAAAGTATTTTTTAGAATCTACTCGTCCTCCTTCAGGAGCTGTCCCTTAGATCCAGGCTATGGGGAGAAAAATTGTGTGGGTGGCAGTTAGGGAATAACTGCTAAGTGGCCATTCTTCACATGCCCCTGCCTGTCAGGGAGGCCTGGTTCAGGGGGAAAGCTTCTACAAGAAGGCCTGCCTCACAGCTGTTTCCATTTCCAATTGGATGAGCATTCCAGGAAATAACAAAAGCCAACCACCCCTCCTTCGACTCCCTCCATCCCTTACCCCCACCCCCAGCTGAATGTAGGATTGTGCTAAGGCCTGGAAGGAAGGTGGGGGTGGAGAAAGAGTAGGAAGAACCAAAAACAAAACAAAACCAAAAAAAAAAATTCTGGCCAAGATAGCACAGAATTCCCTAGGACAAAGGAATTGACCTGCAGTGTGCGTCTGATAACCTAAACTCATACAGTGTCTACTCAAGTGGTTTATAAAGAATAAACTGACTCAGATCAACTGGGATTTGGGCAGCTGTTTTACCTCAATCACTCATTATGTGACCCCTGAGCCAGTATTGAAGGTGAAATATCTGTTGAATTTACCACCTGTGCCTACCCCCATTTTGTTTTATGACAAGGAGAATGGGGGTGGAAGAGATTTTACATGCTTGATACAAACCTTAGTAATGGCTCTGTGTTGAGGGCAATTTAAAATGTACTGTTTACTGACTTTTGCCAGTGTCCCCAGTGAAAATTCTCTTAAAACTAATATTTTCAATATAGTCAAGAAGAAAGCCAACTTTGAGTCCCAGAGATACTCATTTTCTGGGCAGACTTTCTGGTGTACTCTACTTAAAAGTCCAGTCATAATAGTATTACTTAAACAGATCAGTTCCATGCCTTGGTTTAATGGCATAATAATGCCCAAAGAAGAAATAATACAAAGTAAGGTTCACTATTACCAGTCCCCCACAACAGCAAAACTCCCAGTATTCTCTGTTGATTTTTCTCTAGGCTACCACTGACCGTAAACTTCATGTGACATTTAATGTATTCACTTTAAACAGAGTTGTGTATTTATGATTCCTTTTCTTAGCATTTAAATATGTCTCCTCTTATCGTCCTTATCCTTACTATAAAATATAATTCTTTACTGTTTCGTGGTCCAAGAATTCCATGTATTGGCTCTTTTTCTTGAATAAGTCTGGAAAGTTGAAACCTCCTATCCACTCACCTTTTTCATTCAGTCATTCAAGATTTATTGGGTTGTTTTTTTTTTTCATTTAAACATATGTGTATATGTATGTATATATATTTTAGTAATAAAATATTATAATGCTAGCCAACATTTACATAGTAGAGCTTACTATTTAAATTCTGCAAAGTACTTTGCAAATATTACCTCCCTGAATCCTCAAAACGGTGTTGGGACATAGGTGCTATTATCATCACTGTTTTACAAATGAGGACACTAAGGTAGACAGAGGCTAAGTGTCTTTCCCAGAGTCACATAGCTAAAATGAGGCTACATCTGAACTGTGGTCTTCTTGATTCTAGGTCCAGTGCTTTACCCACTGAGCCAACTAGCTGCATTCAGCATTCACTTAAGTCAATTTCTGGAGAAATACTATTATGATTGACTTCCTAAAGGTTTTGAATGCATTTAAAAGATTGATGGATTCACTGGGGGGGCAGGTAGGGCAGTGGGTGGAGTGCTGGGTTCTGAACTCAGGAAGACCTGAGTTCAAATCCAGGGTCAGATATTAATTAGCTATGTGACCTTGAGCAAGTCATTTAACTGTTTCTCTAAGTGTCTGCTCTGTAAAACAGGGATAATAATAGTACCTACCTTACAGGATTGTTGAGAGGATCAATTGAGATAATAGTTGTAAAGTGTTTAGTACAGTTCCTGGAACATCATAGGTGGGATATAAATATTAGCTGTTATTATTACTAATTATTAATTATTGTTATTCCCATCTGTCATTATTCATATTTCCTTAAGATTTTGAGAAGTCTATCTCAGAATTGTAGGGCTTGCAATCCTATGATAATTTCTTTGATTTTGTTATTTCTTCTGCAAGTCAGGTGCACACACACACACACACACACACACCCCCTACCTTTTCTGGAGAGGATGATTTTCAAGACAGTGCTAAGCAGACATTAGGGTGCTCTTTAAAGACCGAGGTCCTGTATAATAGGAATTTTTAAATGGCTATATAAAGGAAGTAGCCTTAGTAATTAAAAACTATCTACTGTCCAATCAGTGATACATTATGTAATATAACTTTACGTAAATTTCAATTCATGCAAATGCCTTCGAGGTATTTGGCATCTTTTTTCAAAATGGGAAAGATATTATTCACAGAGCTTAAAAGCTAATATTATTTGAAATGGAGAGGCTCATCCAGCAAATAGAAAAAAACCACAACACATGCCTGGAGAGAGTCTTTTTCTTTATCATAGTGGGGAAGGAAAAGGATCAGTCTGAGTTGGAAGGGTCCTCAGAGGGCCCACACAGGTAATCTTTCTCCAGTGTGTCCTGCCCCCTCTTCCAGCCATCTTCCAGTCATTGCTTTGCAAGCTTCCATTAATGGGAAACCCACCACCTCAAAGTGCAGCTCATTTCACTTTGGACAGTTCCAACTGTTAGGAAATTTTTCCTTCATGGAGCCCAAACCTGCCTTTTGGTAATTCTACTTGTTGCTTCTTGTTCTTCCCTTTAGGGCCAAGCAGACTAAAAATGATTCACTTTTTAACATGTCACGTCATAGATTTTCAGACAGTGATCATGTCCCTCCTAAGTTTTGCCTTTTCCAGCTTAAAAATTCCCATCTTCTTCAGTTTATCTGTATGCTATGTTTTCTAACCCTGTCATTGTCCCAGTCACCCTCCTGTGGTTGTGATGGAGCATATCTCTGTCCTTCTGAAAATGTGGCCTTTCAGAACTAAACCTAAGATTTTAGATGGGATCCACCTAGGATAGAACACAAAATATGTTAGGACCTCCGTGATTCTGGATATTATACTTCCTTAAAGTTAGCTTGGGCAGCTAGATGGCCCAGTGGATAAAGTGGCTTAGAGTTAGGAAGACTCATCTTCCTGAACTCAAATCTGACCTCAGACACTTACTAGCAGTATGACCTTGGACAAGTCATTTAACCGTTTGCCTCAGTTTCCTTATCTTTAAAAGGAGCTGGAGAAGGAAATGGCAAGCCATTTTTCCACTAAAAGAAGTTTACATACATTAGAATGTGTGTTAAAGATTGATTTGAATTTAGTGTGTAGTTTTAAAGTTGACCCCTTCCTTTTACTAATACACTAAAAAGTTAACTACTTCCTTTTACTCTAAAAGCACCTGTGAAAGAACAGTGTTGGGTGTGCCATTAAAATGTTCAAAGAAAGCAAAAATAAGGTGTTCTGCCAATGAGTGAAAAACATTTGATTTGGGGGGGAAATGAAATAACATTAAAAACACTAGAATGACTGTGAATTTTAAATGAAAGCCTTGATTGGCATGATGAGAATGAAAACAATTTATACAACATGTAGAATCATGATTGCGGTTGTGAGTTTATTTCTTGTCTTCCCCTCACCCCAAAGTAAGACCTCAATATCACACAAATTCAGTAGGAGGGAGATTTTTTTTTTTACTTTAATTCATCTTGTGACCAAGATGCAAACATTCCCACTTGTTCATGGAAATGACCTTTCATAATTCATGAACTTCTCTCTGGCTCCCACAAAGAAATTTTCCAGTTTTTTGAAGGTAAATTTTAAACTGTTTTACCCTAACTTGAGAACTATTTTTGTGTGATTTTTGGAAAAGAGACAAGGACTATGAATGATTCATGTGATTAGTGTTGTGATAACTTAACTGCCTGAATAGCAGGTTGAAATAATAGAATTCCAGAGTTGAAAGTGACCTTAAAACTCAATTTGTGCAACCTCCCACCCAAAGCACGAGGTGCTTCTAAATAGAGTCCTGAAATCATTAGTTTTCTTTTTAAGAAGAAAAAAACTCTAAAACTTTTTTAGGTTTTATTATTTTGAAGAACAAATACAGAGAACCAAAGTTTACAAAAACTAAATTTAAAATGCATCTGTTTCCCTGGCTATGAAGTTTTCTTTGAGAAATAACACACATGCCATCCACCTGCCACAAATATTTATTAAATTCTTGTTATATGCAGGTGATTTTTACACAAGATTGATTGAAAGATACAACAGCAATGGCAACTTTATTTGGCAGATCTCTGATCGTTAATGTTGAGCAGAGCATAAAATAAAAAGTTGTTCACTTTTGTAATGTAAGAGATTACAAGTCAACAGTATAAGTCAAGAGGGAGTTCCCTGTGTATTGAGGTCTCCCAGATGTTCCTGTTTGTGGATAATACTGTACTGATTGTATCAAGCCCCAGAGCCCTAGAGAATTTCCTAAATGAGATCCATAATCTCTTTAAAGAATTTGGCTTGGCCATCCACACAAGAAAGTCAAAGAGGATGAAAAATCCCTACGTCCAGCCTATTATATGCAAAGAATGGACGATCTGCTAATATTTACCATCCATCTTTCTTGAGCCCTTCATGCTTCTGCAATGGCTCTAAATTTAGAAGCAGCTCCTCTTCTCATTTTCCCCCATAATGGTTCTGATGGCAAAGCATCAGTCCCCTTGAGCATTTCACAGAAATGAAAAAAAGAAGATTTGAGAACTGAAGACATCTTTTGGTAGGAAAGAAGCAATGGGATTGACTGGCCATGATTATAAAATACCTGTCCCCTCTTAGGAAAACTTCAAATTGTGAGGTAGAGAGAATATGGAAGAGAGTGGCAGGCAACGGAATCAATGGATGTTAGAGGTCTTGGCATCAGTGAGTGGGCAAGGTTAACAGTGCTAACAGCAACTGATGGAGGCAGGAAGTACAACCAGCTATAGATGCTCAGCAGAAAAAAGAGAACCAAAGACATAGAGGCCAGCTTTGTGCTGTGATGGTTGGGGATTAAAGGATATGCAGTTACTTTTGTTCTTCATTACTGTAGGTCCGACAAGCAAAATGATTTATTAAGTTAATAAATAATGATAAATAATATAACATGTATTAATAAATATAAATATATTTATATATATTCACCCTTATCAAGCCCCCCACCCCTCAACATTTTTTCAGGTCATTCACCCTTCTCCAACTTGACTTTCCCTTCTCTCCAGACTTAGCAGTGCTTATACATTTCTACTCCACCCTGTCCTCTGTTTTTGAATCTCTTGCTCTCTTGTCCTGTCATTGCCAATTTCTTGCCAAACCTCAGCTCTGGATTATTCCCACCATCTGCCACCTCTGCTGGCTAGATACACTACAGATTCATGTAATTTGGCCTTCACTGCAGCAAGGCAGCCCTTTTAGTCTTCCCTAACTCACTCTCCCTGAAAGTCATTCCAAACCTTTTCTTCTTTCCTCATGCTTCTACACCTCACTCCTGCCCCCAAGAAGCTGAGAATTTTGCCTCTTGCTTGACTGAAAATAAAATGAGTCTATTTGATGTGAGCTCCCTAGTTTCCCAATTTTTTTATCTCCAAGTACCTTGGCATTATTTCCCACTCTCTCCTTTGTCCAAATATCTGACAAAGAGGTAGCCCTTCTTGTCAACGTCAACCCTTTACACATACCCTTGATCCTGTTATGTTCAGTCCTCTGTAGATTGTGTTCTCAGTCATCTACCTTGAATTTCAAACTTTCTCTATCAACTTGGTTTTTTCCTGTCTTCAACATGTCCAAGTCTGCCCCATCCTTAAAAAACCTTTACAAGACTTTCCCATCCCCTCAAGCTATCATCCTTTATCTCTCTTTCTCAGCCAAATTCCTTGGAAAATTTGACTAAAGTCAGTGCCTCTACTTTCTTTCCTCTTACTCTTAGTCTATCTGCTGTATCTGACATTCTTTACAACCTTTTCCTGTTACCTACCAGTCTTTTCCTCTCTAGGTTTTTGCGATACTGCTCTCTCCTGGTTTGCCTCCTACCAGTCTCCTTTGCTGGGTTTTAATTTACATCTCATGCCCTAATTATTCATTTTCCCTAGAACTCTCCTAAGTCTTTTTTCTTCTTCCTCTACATTCTTTCTCTTGGTAACATCATCAGTTCCTCAGGTTCAATTATCATCATTATGTAGATGACTCTCAATTTGACGTATCTAGCCTTAAGCTTCAGCCACCTATTGTCTATTGGACATTTCCTACTAGATAGCCCAGAGACATCTTAAATTAAGCACATCTGAAACTAAATTCATTATCTTTTCCCCCCAATCCTTCACTCTTCCACACTTTCCTATTTTTGTCTACAGCAACACCATCCTTCCATTCTCCTCAGTTCATCACTTCAGCATTGTCTCTCAATTCTTCCTCATCATATACATACATTCAATCAGTTATCAAGTCTTAAGATTTCTACCTTCACATCTCTTGTATCTGATCCATTCTTTCCATCCAAAAAGCTACCACTTTTCTTAAATCTTTGATCACCTGTCTTGTGGATTATTGGAGTAACCTTCTAATTAGTCTCCCTATCTCAAGACTCTCTGTCCAATTCATCCGATAGCCGCTGCCAGCTTAGTTTTTCTTAAACACAGATCTGACCACACAATTCCCCTACTTAACCAGCTCAGTTTCGTATTATTTATAAGATAAAATTAAAAGCTCCTCTATTTCGTTTTGTAAAGGCCTATTCAACAAGCTCCCAACATCTCTTTCTATCTGTGTTATTCCCCCTCTAGACTTTTCAATCCAGCCAAACTGGTCTTCTCTCTGTTGTTTATACACAGCACTTCATCTTTCATCTGTGCGTCTTTGCATTGACTATCTCCCATACCTGAAATGTCCCTCCTCCTCATTTTACCCTCATAAGGCCCTTCTCTTCCTTTTAAGATACAGCTCAAGCAACATCTTCTGCATAGAATCTTCCTAACTGCAAGTGCCCTCCCTCCCAAACTACTACTTTTTTAGAACTATGTTTTATATATATATATACACATTTGTATTTACTAACTTTATATTTGTGTGTATATGGATCTGCATGTGTGTGTGTATATATACATATGCATATGTATATGTGTGTATATTTTATATGCGTGTGTATATATGTTTGTATGTTCTTGTTTTCTCCAGCATGACCACATTGTGAATATGGATCCTTTAATTCTGGAAAATAGTAGGTGCTCAGTAAATGTTTGTTGATTGATTGGTAAATTGGTTGGACTCTATGGACTAGAGAAACATTTTGAAGGATCTTCTAGAAAATCGCTTGTTTTCTTTTTGAGAATCTGACCAGCATAATTTTTGTGCCATACATAGGTTTGGGAAAAGCCTTGGTGTCTAGTAGCCCTTACTTTCAATCCCATCCATCTTCAGGGGTGGGGAGGCCGTGGCCTCAAGGCCACATGTGACCCTCTAGATCCTCATGTGGCCCTTTGACTGAATCTAAACTTCACAGAACCAAACACCTTAATAGAAGGATTTGTTTTGTAAAATTTGGACTCAATCAAAAGGCCATACCAAAGGACCTAGGCCACGTGTGGCCTCCAGGCCTCAGGTTCCCTACCTCTATCCTACCCATCATCCTTTTATCCACAAGAGGTAAAATAATTGAAGTCAAATCTGAGAAGCCCAAGGGATATCCAGATAGGTCCCTGCTTCTGTGTGTTCTGAGTGATGCTGTCCAGTGGTACAGTTTTTTCAAGTTGTTTTAATGTTAAAATGTGAGTAGGGGAAAATGATATGCACTTCTGTAAATAAGAAAAAGATTGATATATTACGTGCTGCAATGAAATTATCTGACACCATCTGGCAACCTGGTATCTGAAAATTATTGAGCCCTACAGTTGTATGGTAACAGGAATGTATATAAGAAAGGTTCCCATCCCTAAACAGTTAAAATTAAAAGGTAAAAGTATAAACCCCCACCTCTTCAGAACATTTACCAGTCTACAATATTCCTTCATTCTCAAAAGATATCTGATAGCCAAGGTATCCAGTAATGTCGATAAAGTTGGAGAAAAGAATACACAGAACTTCATATGCTTAAAAAAAAGAATATATAATATCATGTAGGAAGCTACAGCGTGTCCTCCTGAGTCATTATTATTCCTATTTAGCAAATGATTAGGGAATCTGTAGAACTGATTGGGCCAGTAGGAGGATGGAAATAAGCCCTAGCGGCACCTTGGATTCCCAGGGAAACATCTGTGGCAAGCTTTATCCAGTACTTAAAGAATGCCAATTGCACAAGTCAGTTTTAAGAGCTACTGAGATTTCCATCTAACGACTGCCTTAGGACTGGGGTGAGGAGGGGCGTTAGAATTTATCAAAGATAATAAATAGTTTCAGATCTGTGACCCTATTACTTCCTGTAAAGATCTACTATCCAAGGTATGTGAGGAATTAACGCAGATTGCTTCCAAATGTAGAGTAACAAACTCTTAACAACTATGTGAAAGAGTACTCCAAATCATCAATAATAAAAAGAAATGCATATTAAAGCAAGTGTAAGGTTTCACCTCATAACCCGAAAATTGTCAAGATAGGCAAAGAGAAATAGTAAATGATGAAAGGGCTATGTGAAGACTGGCGCACTAATACATTATTGGAGCTATTACGTAGTCCAACCATTCTGCAAAGCACTTTGGAATTATGTGAAAAATGTCTCTAAAATGCTCAGATCTTCTGACCCAGAGGTCTTACTGCTAGTTATATATTCCAAGGAGATTAAAAACAGAAAGCTCTCCTGTATGTCAGAATATTCATGGCACTTCTTTTTGTGATAGCAAAGAACTAGAGAATGCTCATCATTTGGAGAATGACAAAATATCTTACATGAATGCGCTGGAGCATTATTGTACTTTTAATAAATGAGAAATTGAAAGAAATATGGGAAGAACTTTCTGAAGTGATGTGACCAGGAAAACAGTACGCACGGTGATTACAACATAAACAATAAAAACTCAAAGCTTAATCTATGTAATTATAATCACCAAGCTTGGTCCTATAGTAGAGATAACAAAATATACCTCTTTCTTTTCATTGGTGAAACAGGCAAACAATGGATGTGGAGCTATCAAATGTGGTCAAATAATTGGTTGATTTGCTCAATTAAAAAAAAACACTTCGGTACAAGGGAAAATTTTCTGGGTAGAGGAGGGAGAAATATAGTCAGAAATGCCTACAGTGTAAAAGCAAAAGGCATAAGTAAAATAGTAAAAATATTCTCTGTTGTTTGCTGAGAGTGCAGACTTCATTATCAGTCTGTCTTTTTAAAAATAGGCTAATTTGGAAGAACTCTGGATGCTTACACTGCATCTATAAAGTATGCTATGTGATTTTCCTTTACAAGGATAATGCTCTTATCTCATGTCTGTAGCAATGAAGGACAAACACACAAACACACACACACACACACACACACAGAGGATTTCACTTGTGTTTCTAGTAAGAGTGATCGGTCTGTGATTTTCCATTCAGCTACTCTCAACCATTTCCCTTTGGGATCATTAGATACATTTGCAAGAAGTTTGGCTGGGTTTAGGATTGCAATCTTTCATAGGGGAACAGAAGGATCTAGGGTGGCTATTGAAACAGGGATCTTCCCTCATTTGGCATCGTTATTTAGAAACAACTGAACAGATCTTACAAACTCAACACATTTTAATCTTCACAAGTGTTAGTGATGAGTCTATTTAAGGTCACTTTTAATGGTCACCTAGTTATTCCTACATCTATTAAGTATCTCATATCTGCTATGGGATTTGAGAAATGAATTAGCTAAGTGTTTCTAATAACACCTTCATCTGGTAGGTGGAAGGTCTCTAGCTCTTAAAAAATAATACGTAGGTAGCTGTCATTAAAATTTTGCTTTTGCAACATTGCAGCATCTCTTAACGGGGGCAAATGTTAATGTTGCGGTAGAAGGTCCAAAATTATGTCAGAGTGACTTTAGCTTTCAGTGGTAAAGTCCCAGAAAAATATTGAATTGCTTTCTCAAAGGTTTTGTCCATACTTTGAAATAAATGAAATATGAAAGTTGATACATGAAACATCTCCTATTCATGGTTCAAATGACTAGAGGAATCCTATTATAAAGTACTTGTTTTCCTCTGTCTTGTTATGAAACCAAAGTTTAAGTAACATTTTTCTTTAAGCTGTTAGTGGAATAATAATTTGAAAATGAGATAATATATTTTTATGTTTCTGTAAATTTTATACAAAATGTAATTTTTTTGAAAGACTGCATTGAGTATATTTATTCTCAGAACAGAAAACCTTTAAAGAAAATATTTCAATCATAAGACTGCTTTTAGAGATGTCTTAACCATTTAACATAACGGTATCAGTTTATCTCTTCGGATCTCAGTTTTCCCATCTATGAAAGGGGCATATTAGAGTGCACTGGATTGATCTTTTGGAAGACCCTTCCAGCTCTGCAGTTGTGCCATTTTATGCTTTTTTGTAGGATTCTGTATTTTCTGTTTTTTTTTGAGAAGGTCAGGAAGGAGAAAGGTACTTTGAGGGGTAAAAAAATAAAAGGTTTTTTTGCTCCATCATGGTTGGAAGGTAGTGGCTGAAGGTAAGGTTTGTTCAAAGCTATTCAAAACATTAGAGAGACCTAGAATTTTCTTAATGATTGTGTAAAACAGGTAAATATGAACCTACCTGTGATATTCTGTTGAGTTATCAGCCTTCACTGATGACTTTCTAAATCTTCCATGTAAAGAAGGCAAATTTCTTTTTTGTATTTTTTTCATGCAAAGTTAGCAGTTTTATCCTTTAGTTCCAATTTTTGTATCAGAAAAAAAAGTTATACAAAATGTGGTACACTAATTATAACACTAATTATTAATTCAAAAACTAGTTTGTAAGTCTGTTAAAGCAGGAACATTTTGAAAGGATAATTATTACAATTTAAAATCACCAGCATAAAGTAGAATAACAGCTCTTTTGAGCAAAAGGCCCTCTTCTGGTGAAATAGGAAATCCCTAACTGTGTGAGGTCTGAAAACAGAGGAGTTGGGGAACAAAGACTGATCTTTTAAAGTGAATTTCTCTTTTTTCCTTCTAGTAGCAAGAGCTTCTAGTTGTTTCTTCAATAATGGCCTTGCACTGGAGAGAATGTGCTAAAGCTGTTGAAGGGAAAGAGGGACAGAGACAGACACAGACACACACAGAGAGACAGAGAGAGACACTGAGAGAAAATGTCCACAACTCTGTAGTAAGAGGCCTGGAGCTCTGAAAGCAGGTCTTTGTGTCCTCTGGGCTGTGCCGATGGCAAACATTACACAATCGGGCTATTGTTTATTTGGGAAAAGCTACGGCATCTTATTGCAATTATTTATGGAAGAAAATATTTGATGTTTTTGGAGGAGGCTGGGTGTGGGGAGCTGGAGGGGGGTGAATCTGGACTTACCTCTTGTCCTGTCTTTTCTGAATCTCTTGGTCAGTATGAGAGAGGTCAGTTCATTCTAGAAACTAAAATTATAACAAACCAGGTATAGAAATGATTTATGCAATTTAATCTAAAGTTTCCATTTTGATCTGGTGAGGACCTGAAGAGGTGAGAACTCCCCAGGAGCCAGGATCACTGTATTCCTTTATCCCATTCTCTGATTTTGTGACTTGAAGATTTTCACGTAGGATTATTAGTATTGGATACTTTTCTATTTCTGTTTTCTAGTCTTTTCTGATTTGGGGTGTATAAACTACTGTGTTTCCTAGCCTTTCCCCCACCAACTGTTCTGCTCCCCCCGCCAAAATAATCACAATCACGTTCAACATTTTTTCCAAACTTTTCTTGAATGCTACAGAGGAGCATCTAAGAAAATCACTTTCCTTTTCCCACTCTGCAAACCTTGTGGTTTTAATTCAGCAAACATTTATTGAAGCTACTTTGTGCAAGGTCTCATATTAGAAATTGAAGATGCAAAGACAGAAACTGTCTTTGCCTTCAAGTGGCTTATATTTTATGGTTCTGTGCCCACTGAGTAATTCTCAGAGGGAAATAGTTGAAAAATTCCAAGGAAAATTCCCTCTCCCCAGATATATTGAATACTACTGTATGTGTTATAATGCTAGTACTTTTATTTCAAAGATTTTACAAACTTTTATAGATATCAGCCCATTAACCCTCATTATTCCTCTATAAGGTCAATGGATAAGATTTCCCCCCCCCCACCCCCATTTTACAGGTAAAATTAAAATAGAGATATCCAGGGATGTTACAGGACAGCAGTTGCCATAGTGTGGTCTCAGAAATTCTCTGCAACATTTTCAGGGGACCCACAAGGTCAAAACTAGTTTTATATAACATTACTAAGATGCTATTTGCCTTTTAAACTGTAACACCCTTTCCCAGCTACTCATCTATGTGAGGTTGGATTTTCTTCATCTACTTCAACCAAAACAACATTACAGCCAACCAAATGCAGAAGCTTACATGAGAATCTAGGGCTCTTCTGTTACGTCATATATTAGAGATGCCCAAAGCGTTTCACTACATTTTTTATTTTGAAAAAGAGTTATTTTTCATTAAAACATGTTATTTATGATAACACGCAATGGATTTATTGTTTTTAAATGAGTTGATAAATTATTTTTAAATTAGTTAATGAAATTAATGGAAATCAAACCATTTATCAACTTTCGTTTTAAAACCAGTAAATAAATATCAGTGGACATATCCTAGATAAACAAAGGTTCTATGAGATCCTCAATAATTTTTTAAGTGTAAAGAATTCCTGAAACCAAAAAGTTTAAGATCTGTTGATAGAGAGCAACTCAGTGATTACAGATATAGCCCAAGACTCAGTCCTCTTATTTCGCTTTGCTATGAGCTTGAATAAATACTTCAGTATTTTTTCTGGTCTTTATGTACCTGTTATTCGATGGAAAGAGAGTCGTGCCTTCACATATGACACTCCTTCCCCTTTAAGGGATAGGAAACAAGAAAGATGTCTTGAACCTAAAAATTACTTCCCTTAAACCAACAATATTTAGGGAAGACAGATATAATCCTATTCCACTACCCCTTCTCTAAGGAGAACCCCAATCTCCTGCTCTCTTTTAGACAGGAATCATTCTCTCTTGAAGCTGCATGACTCCAGAGATACCTATTCATGGCTTCTTAGAAATTCCTTTTTTAGACAAACTTTCATGGACACACACACACACACACACACACACACATATGTATATATAAAACCTATATGGGCAACACACATGTCCTACACAGATAAAACTCTGGCTTCCTCCTTCACCTTAATCTGTTGATCAGAAGGTTATGGAAGAGCTGGGTAAGTCATTTAGGGTACCCTAAGCAGAATTTGAAAACTGGGGCCCTCTGTTATGGGTCTCCCCCAGAAATTTTGAGCCTTTGTTGTAAACACATCTTCTAATTTATCACAGAATAAATATTTGTGCAAAATATAATTTTCTGGTATAGTAAATGAAAGCATTTATCACTAGTGCAGTTTTTTATGTGGCTCCCTGTCTTGAGGAGCCCTGGTCCCAGCTCTGAATCATGGTGCCTCATAGTGATTCAGATTGCATATAATGTGTTCTCAGATCTTATTCATCAAAGAATGACTTCGGTGCTCAGAGAGTTATTTTCTTAAGGCATAGATTTGACCCTGTCACTTTTTGCTTAAAGATCTTCAGTCGCTGCCTACTGACTTGAGAATAAAATACAAGTTTCTCATGGGTTTAAGGTCCTATACATCCATCTCTACTTTCTTTTCTAGCCCTGCACACACCTGATTTCAGCCAGTTGGACTAAGTGATCAGACCTCCATATGCCATCTCCTACTTTCAAGCATTAGCATAACTCATTTTCAGTGCCAAGAATTCATTTCTTCTAGGTTCCCTTGAAGCTTTTCCTGATTCCCCTCAGTTGTTCTCTCTCTCTCTCTCTCTGTCTCTCTCTCTGTCTCTGTCTCTCTCTCTGTCTCTCTGTCTCTCTCTCTCTCTCTCCTGTCTCCCCCTACCCCTCTCCCTCTACCCCTCTTTTTCCTCCTCTTTCTTCCCTCCCACATCCCTTCCCTCTCTCTCCGCTACCTTCTCTCCCTTCTGAGAATGCCTTATATTTGCTAATATGTGAATATATGTTATTACTTACCCCTAGACAGGATGTTAGCTTCTTGAGGCCTAGGATGCCATATTCTTTTGTTTTGGCACCTTCAGTGCTGTGTATGCTGTGCCCTGCATATAGTAGTATGTTTGTTTGAATATAGCAGTATGAATAGTAGTTAGAATATAGTAGCATATACTAGTATGTTTGATTGAATAAATAGAAAAATACTTTTAATATTCTAAGTGCTACAGAAATACATAATACAAAGGCAGCTAGGTGGCATAGTAGATAGAGTGCTGGGCCTGAGTTCAAATTCTGTCTCAGACACTTATTAGCATTGTAACCCTAACCAAGTCACTTTACATCTGTTAAGGACCTCAGTTTCCTCAACTATAAAATGAGAAAAATCATAATTACCATCTTTCCAAGGTTGTTTTTGAGGATCAGATGAAATTATATTTCTAAAGTTCTTTGCACACTGCCTGGCACATGAGGTACTTAATAAATGCTAGCTGTTATTTATACATTTTATGGGCTCATTTTTTTTCTCTATCTTCCTAATTCAGTTGTCATTGAACGCCCATTTATTAAGCACCCACTTGCATGCAAAGTATTTCCTGGATTCTAAAAGAGGAATAAAGACTACCTTCAGTGCGGTGTAGACTTTCTTTGGTTCCCCCAGTTTGTTTGCAATAGCGGGCTCTTCAAAATCTGTGTCAACTGGACTGACCCTGTAGCATCCTTGACTGCTTTTGCGGATAAAAAACGTCATTCGGACCTTTCCCTAGACTCTTCTTCTATTCTTGGTTGATTCGTTTTGTGTGCTGTGCCTGTAGCAGGCATATGTATTTTAACTTAAGCTTGAGATACAATTCTCCCTGGAGGTCAAGGAATTTGAATGAGAATTCACTGTGGACATTACACTTAATTATTCTGTCCTGGCCTAGTATGTCTCTAGAGAAATTTGGGAATAGAATTTTTACAAATGGCCCCTTCTCAGGATAGTTTGACTGAGAAGTAGAGGGAGGCTAGGGGAGAAAGGTTCATAGACCAAGGTTCATTATGGTTTCTCAAAGTTAATAGCCTCTGAGGAAAATGGTAATATACCTTTGCTGCTTTTATTTTGAAATTCATAAAAATCGCATTTCACGATTGTTCTGCTGCTTCTGAAACTACTATGTCCCCCCAGCTCTGGGCAATTTTTAAAAGTCTGGGATAATTGGGTTAGTCAATTGACATATACATAATTACTGCTATGTAAAAGGAGTATGTTATAGGTAGTAGAATATTATAAAAATATAAGTGAAAACAAGTCATTTAGAAATTCAGTCCATCTAACCTGTCTTTTCTGCCTAATGCCATTTGAGGAGTAGGGGGAGGGTGCACAAATTCAGAAGAGCATATCCTCCTCGGGTATTACTACTGGGTTACTGGAGTTGTGATGACTGATAATGCCTTGTGCAGTAGAACTATGCAAATCAGAACCCTTGGGGATTAGTCATTCTGGGTAGCCAAGAGAAAATTTGACCCTTTGAACACAAAACCTTCAAAAATTTAACTATTAAGTAAAAATCCTTCTAATATGCAGTTCCGCCTTCTACACCAGAGAATACTGAACATAATTTAAACTTTTTTGGATAACTGAGGGTCACTGCATGCAAACATGTAACAGTTCAGAAAACAATGAACACCTATTAAGTATAAAATACTGGCAGTGAGTCTAGAAGAATCTGTTATCTAGCACTTAACACAGTGCCCTGCAGCACATAGTAGGTGCTTACCAAGTGTTTATTATTTGATTAAATGCCTAATACATGTAAGATACTATGCCAGGTACTGGGGATTCTAAGAGAGGCAAAAGCAGCCTTTGCCCACAAGGAGCTTATGAAACATTCTAATGGGAGATACAATATGCAAATACATAAAAGATATACAGAGTAAACTGTAATCTAAAAGGAGAAGGCATTAGCATTTAGGGGACTTGAAAAGGCCTCCTGTAGAAGATGGATTTTGAGCTGCGTCCTAATTAAAACCCAGAAAATTAAGAAAGAAGAATCCAGATATGAATACAGTACAGACCCTCATAGTTGTGGAGCTTGTAATCTTCTGTAAGATATGAGATGGTAGCATTTTTTCATGAAAAGAACCCCAAATTTGGAGTCAGAAGACTTTGGGTCAAAGTCCAGTTCTTATACTTACAAACTGGTTGTAAAGCACTTAGCATCTCAGTTTCCTCATTTGTAAAATAAAGGAATTGGACTAGAGGAGTTTTGAAATGTCTTCCAGCTCTTAATCTATGATCCTATGTATGCCACAGTAATGATAACCTGAAACTCCAGTTAGGAGAAGCCCAAACAAAACTCTGGAAGTTCCAGGTAAAAGAGATTACTTCCTCCCAGCTGAGAGAATTAAGGAAGGCTTAATGAGAAGGGAATGGAGAGAGTTGTATTTCAGCATTTAAAGACTGGGCAAAATTGGACAGACAGAACAGGACAAAGACAGCATTTCTGATAGGATAAATCTGTTGGGTATAGAGGCAAGGATACACAAGATGAATTTTAAGTGTTTGCAGTAGTATAGTTTGATAAAGGTTTTAATGAAAGGTAATAATGGTAGATAAGCCTATAAAAGTAGTTTAAGGTCAAATTGTAGAGAGCCCCAAATATAAGACCAAGGAGTTAGGACATTTTATGTAGCCAGGAGGCAATGACAAATAGTTGGAGGTTGACCAGATGGATTTTTTTAGGAGGATTAATCTAGCAACAGTATGTAGGATGGATTGCTTGGTGAAAATGATTGGTTATGACTACATCAGGAGACTGAGCTAGGGTGCTTTCAGTGGGAATGAGGAGGTGTCAGATATAAGAAATAGTGCAGATGTATAATTGATAAGACTTGGTGACTGATTAAAATGTGGGAGGTGAAGAAATGGAAGAGTCAAAGGTGACAAAGATTTTGAACTTAGCAAAGATAGTGCTATTAACAGAAATAGGAAATTCAGGAAGAATGGGGTAGGTTGTTTTTAGGGAAAAGATGAGTTTGGCTGGTCTTGAGGTATGTTATCAGGAGATCTGGGTAGTGGTTTATGGTAAACACTTGGAAAATTCTAGTCAGGAGCTCAGGCCAGGTTTCGATTGGAAATTGAAAATTTGGGAATTATTCAAATAGAAGTTGATATTTGAAAGTGTGAGAATGGATGGTTTTGCAGTGTAAGGTAGAAGACCATGTATAGAATCCTTGGAAGTACCAATATAGAAAATAGTGGGTTTGAGAAGAGGGATGAGGAAGAGACAATACCTAGGGTCATAGGATGTAAACCTGGAAAAGACCTTTAGAGCCTTCTAGCTCAAGACCTTCATTTTACAGATGTGGAAACTGAGGTACAAGGAGATTAAATGATTTGTCCAACTTCATTCAAGAAAGAATGTAGTGTCATTGAACCTATCAAGGGAGAATCTCAAGGACAGTTGCCTTTGGCAAAAGCATCATAGAGGTTGAGAAGGAATAAGGACTTAGAAAAGGCCATTGGATTTGGTGGTTGAGATCAGATGTGAGAATAATTTTAGTAGTGTCATTAGGCAGAATGCATAATTGAAAAGATTAAGGACTGAATGGGTAGTGGGGAGTGGAAGATGGAAAGTCTAGACTACTTTTATAGGAGAGCCAACTTTTATTAAGTGCATACTATGTGCCAGGCACCTTACTAGGTGCTTTATAGACATTATGTCATTTGATCCTCACATCTCTGTGTTATTATAAGAAGACATTAAGCAGTGAAGGGAATGGTGGAAGTGTGTGTGTGTGTGTGTGTGTGTGTGTGTGCATGCATGCCCATGCACCCAGACATGTACATGAGGAATGAGTGTTTGTAAGCTAGTGAAGTATAATGGTCAGAGAGCTGACTTTAGGGGAGGAGGGGAAGAAGGTCAGGAAAACATGGTTTAAGTTCTGCCTTTGACATCTACTGGCTGTGACCCTTTTCATTACCTCAGGTAAACCTCTGAGACTATATTGAAGATAAGGTGCATATTTACATGGATAGCTAGTTTCCTTATTGTTGCCTCTAAGGACGAAATCACAGGAATAGTGTCCATCTATCCTCTTTGTCTGTTTGTCTATAGATATAAAATGAATATGTGTATGGAAATACATAGGATAAGAGTTTGACATGTTTTTAGAGGGGTAGGGATAAAGTCTAAATGAATAGGGATGGATTGAAGTGGTAAGGGTGGAAGGGAGGGAGAATCATTGATCATGCACTGACCTGCTGGGATGGTTGTAATAATAAAACATACAAATGTCTTTAAAGAGAGAAGCAGAAGAAGCTAGAATGCATGGAGATAAAAGAAATTAAAAATGAAGAAGTGGGAAGTTAAGGGAGCTCATTTCAGATTACTACTATCTTTTCAGTAATTTAATAGGTGAGTTTTTCTGTAGAAAGTGAAAGGAGGTTAATGAGCCTCATTTAGGGAAATCATAAAATCAGAATTTTGTAGTGGGAAGAAACTGAGGCCTGGTGAGAATACATGATGTGCTCAAGTTAGTGCTTTCACCTCAGATATTTTATCATTCTGTGATACAGAGATGTCTTCAGGGCTTGTTTGTGTCTGCTTTTAGTGTCGTCATTTTTTTAAATAATCTTTTGTTAGGAGTCTTGATCTAAAATGCCATCCACATCCAGAGAAAGAACTATGGAATCCCAGACTATTTTGTCTTGTGTTATGTTTTGTTTTGCTTTGGTTTTTTTCCTCATGGTTTCTCCCATTCATTTTAATTCTTCTTTGCAACATGACTAATGTGAAAATGTGTTTAATAGAAATATATGTGTAGAACCTATGTAGGATTGCATGCCATCTGGAGGGGACAGGGGAGAAAATTTAAAACTTATGGAAGTGATTGTTGAAAACTGAAAACAAAATAATTTTTAAAATTTAAAAAAATAATCCTTTGTTCAGTTATCACTTTTTGCTGCTATCTGTGTGCCTGCTTTGGACTTATAATTAGATAATCTGTATTTTTAGAATTGTTTGTAAAATGAAAGTAAGGATACCTGTGGGATGAGAATCCAAGAAATACTCCGATTTCTAAATTGCACAAACTTTCCTGAGCTTCAAGGGCTATTTTGAGTTCCTGATGTATCCTTAGCACTTAGCACAGAGCTTGGCACATAGTAAATGCTTAATAAATGCTTATTCATTCATTAATTCATTTGTGGACTTTATGGCTTCCCTTTTGGCTATTGAGAGCTCTTTTATTGCTTGCTGGAGAGGTAAAGCTGAATAGAGGAGGCATTGCCATATTTTGTATGGAGATTTTTACATTAGCAAAATATTTTCAAATCTTGTGAAGTAGGTAGAACAGCTGTTACACCCCCAATTTTACTGATGATGAAACTGAGAAATAGAAAGGCGTTTGCTCAAGGTTACCTAGAGTAGGTTAGGAGCAAATCTTGAACTACGAATCAGACCACTTGACCATTGCCCTCCATACATTTTCATGGTGTCCAAACTGTTCTTTTTCCTTGTTTTTTACATGACACTCAATTTTGTGTCTTTGTGCTTTTGCAAAGGCTGTCCTGTCTGTGTCCCAGCCTTCCCTTCCCCTGCCCCCAAACTGGGAATGTACTGCATTTCCACCTCTTCAAATCCTTAGCTACCTTCAAGGCTAAAATCAAGTGTCTCTTCCTACATGAGAAGTTTGCCCATCTCTTCCCTAGTTGCTGCAGCATGCTCTCTTTCCATTTCTTTGTATTTATTGCCTGGAATTATTTTGAATCTACTTGTATATACACTTTAAATTTGTTTTGCAAATCTGACCAAAATGCTTTAAACTAAAAAATGTGGAGCAAAGAGAAGACTGTGTATATCCTTAAAGTTAAATACTATAAATTGTAACCACAAAAAAGGAAGAAGAGGCTGAGGTTGAGAAATTTATAGAAGACAAAAATCCAAAAAAGGAGCCAGTAGCAAAATGCATGACCTCAAGTATCTGTGCATAATTGCCCTAAATGTACACAACAAACAAGAGGAATCCAAGATCCTAATGCAGGGGGATAAACTGGGGTATGAAAAGTCATGACTGGGCTAGGTCTATGGCACCAGATGGATGGATATACCTTATTCCAAAGAAACAGGCTAGGTACCCAGGGGGTGGAGGCTACATTGTACGTTAAGGAGGAAATCCAAGAACCTGTATGGCTATTTAGTTGTAGGCCAAAGGCAGGAGAAATAGAAACGATTTTGTCTTTAGAATATACTACAGACCATCTAGACAGAAAGAAGAAATAGATGAATAGTGTGTTAAACAGTATGTAGTAAAGAGGGGGGACTTCAGGTATTCAGATATTTGGTTGAATACTCTGTCTCCTTTTCTCCTTCTTCCCTCTTTGCTTCTTTCCCTCTTCCTCTCCAACTTTCTCACCTCCTTGCCTCCTTCTATTTTTTCCTTCCCACTTTTCCTCTCCCACACCAAAAGCAAAACATTTCATAACTTCTTGATTGCCCTCCTGATGTCATCCTTCAAAACATAGATAAACCAGCAAGTGGAAATTGTATTCTAGATATGATTATCTAACTGGGAGGAACTGGTTATAGGCATGGAAACGATGGGAGCCATGGAGGGGGGTGGGGTGGGAATGACAACTGTGTCCTATAATTTGTGACAAAGAAATAAAGGAAATATGCACACAGTCTGACAATAATCTAGATTTGAAGAAAGCAGATTTCAAGTGGTTCCAAGGATATATATAGGGAGGATCCCATAGACCAAAGTGCTTCAGGGGGACATTGGCCCAGGAGTGATTCTGAATCAGATTTTGAAGACAAAAAGGAAATGTTGTAAATGATGAGGGAAGAAATTGTGTTTGTTTGAAAAGAATAAGGAGCTTACAAAGCATCTTAGACATATAGCAGGTATTTAATAAATGCTTACTGGTTAATAAATAGGTGAGTATCTGTTATTTTCCAAATTTCTCAAAGCCCAGGTGTATCCAGGTATGTTGTAATTAATAAATTCCTAGCACAAAGTAGGTGCTTAATAAATGCTCATTGCATCAGTTAATAAAGAATGATCTTTCCCTGAGATCATTATTAGTTAAAAGGGAAAAAAAGGAACAATCTTGTTTGAAGTGACAAAGCCAGGAGACAGTTTTGGTTATTTGAAGCCTCATGGAGCAGCGTAAGGAGTCAGCATAAGTATTAGAAAAGAGAACAAAGAGAGTAGTGAAAGGGATGGAAGTTGAAATGACTAAGATATGTTGAAGTTTTTTCATGAATTCTGACTTTAGGCAAGTTATCTCCTTTCCTTCCCTCCCTCCCCCAAAGTAGTTTCATCACTGAAGTTTTGCAAAGGATTATAAATGTTTGCTGAGTGCTTTGCAAATATGAACTATTATATAAATTCTAAATAATAATTGAATGGCAAGTCTGGGCAGAATAAAGCAGTGAGATTAGCAAAGAAAAGATGTTGTTAGCCCTTCGTGGTGGAAAATTTCCATCGTTGCTTAAGTCAGATCATCCTTAAAATATCTAAACCATCCTCAAAATAATGTTTCACATTAGTGAAGACAGTCAGAATGCTTTCTATGATATTTTATGCCAACCTAGAAGAAAACCAGGTACTCTTTTCTCAATTCACCACATTGTGCCCACGCTTTGTGCTGCCTTTACTAGAAGAAAGTTTGTGAGTGTGTTAATAACTATGTATACATCCCTTGTTACAATTTCTGCTAGATTGGATGGTATAGGTACATTCGGATTTCAATGTTGCTTCATCAGTTTCAGCATAATTAGATCTAGAAGGCACCTTATGATTCACTGAGTCAATCTCCCATTTTAGAGATGAAGAAACTAAAGCCAAGAGAAGGGAAGTGACCTGCCCCCCAAGAGAAGATACAATAAATAACAGCCAGTATTCAAACCTTTGACCCCAATTCCAATGCTCTTCCCACTATGACATGCTTAAAAAACATACAAAAACACACAATAATTTTAGGGGGTGTATGTGAAAGAGACAGGAAGAATATGAATATTCAGTAATTTTTAATTTTTAACCATTTTACAGTATTTCAGAGAAATATTTATCCTAACTTATAGTTCACTGAACTCAGGATCAGTGTTACCTTGTATTTCAGTTGATCACTTGGTTGCCTTATTGCTTTGAATTTCTGAAGTCTGTGTGTATATGTGTGTGTGTGTGTGTGTGTGTGTGTGCACGTGTGCGTGTGTGTATCTACATGTACATGAATCCCTTGAGAAGTTGTGGGTTTGTGTGTGTGTGTGTGTGTGTGTGTGTGTGTGTGTGCAGAAAGAAAGGTATATAGATTAAATGTCATAATCTCTGCTCTCATGGAACCACTGTCAGGGATAGAGGGTATATCAGTGTACCAATATCTGTAATAATTTTCACAGATGATGAGATTTAGAGCTGTATAGAAGCAGAATTAAATTAGAAGAAATCTTCTAATCCCATCTGCAGATGAGGAACCCCGGGTTCAGAGAGTTTAATTGTCCAAGGTCATACAAGTAGTAGGAGAAGCATTGCAGTTGGAATCATTCCCTACTTCATGTCTCTGAACCTTAGTTTTCTCATTGGTAAATTGTAATGAAGATTTCCTCCACTATCTACTTCATGAAGTCGTTCGAAAGGAAAGTGGATTGAAAACCCTAGAAACTTGCTTAAATGTAAGATTGTTGTTGTTACCATTCAGAAGCAGAGGTGATAGTGTAACCTGGGTGTTCTAACACCAAATCTAGGTTTTTTCCATGACTTCTGTTAGTATAAAATAAAGAGTTTGTTGAAGTAATATAAACGTAGTTGTAATGGGGGAAAAAAGGTAAAGGTTTCCTACCCGAGTCTGTATTTTATCAAAAGCATGAACCAGGTTTGTCAAGTGAGCCTCCATCATTATACCGCATATGGTTTCCATTTTGTAGTCTTCAGGCTTTTTTCAAAACAAACTCTCTGGATTTTTATATAAATCATTACTAGCATTTACTAATGCTAATAGCCTCCCCCCACCCAATAATATTATTTGAAAGGGAATTCAGCATTGTTACATTATTTGAAACTTCATTTCACTAGTTCTCAGGATGTACAGTGAGGTATGAAAAACAAAAGAAGTTTGGTACTTTGTAGATATTGGAGACATACTGCTTCCTCTCTCTTCATCCTCTAAACTGACTTGGCTGCGTGAGGTCCTGAGGTCCCTAAAAGGGGGAAGCTTAAGTACAAACAAAAAGTTGAATAATAAAATGATGTCACTACCAGCCAATTGGAACAGTTGATGTCACATGTCTGGCAGCTACTTCAAATGCCCACAAAACAAGAGTAATGGCTTAAGCTGTCCTCCTCTCACCACCAATCAGCTGCCAGCTGTGAGAGATCAGACTTAATTTTTTTTAAGAAGACTTAGTTAGCCATAGAAAAATGCAGCATTCCCTTTCCTCTCAAGCTAACATTTTAAAAACAAATCTACATATATGCTCATAAATTCACATGTGAAAACTCAGATATTCCCCTTCATCTCCCCCTCAAAAAAAAGTTAAATTTATTCAGCTTGTTTGCTTTACAGACCTAGCCCAGTACTTTACGTGTAACATTTCCATACTGTGTGAGAACTAAGGGAATAATTAATTTAGATTGCAAACCACAAGGATCTACGTATGGCATACTACCAGTCATTGACTCTAAGCTACATATTTTTGAAATTATTCACATTTTAATTTTATCATTCTGGGAATTTGTGTTGTCTCCTAAGCTTCTCATTTGTGATCCCTAAGTGCAAACTCTTTCAGTTACTGCCTCTAATTCTGCATCACTTTAATTTAAGAACAAAACTCTCTTGTTTTAATCATTATTTTCCTCTGAAATCTATTCAGAGCAGGAAGCTGAAGCATCTTGCAGATGACCCTTTTCTCGTGGCAATATTATCAATATTATATCATCTATCCAGTTGATCCTGTCTGCTGATCAGAATAGCCTGGTTGTAATAAAACAGAGACAAGACTGTCTTCTGTTGTTTTGCATGTATTTATTTCCATGTATCCCCTCCCTCATTTTACAGGAAAGGAATATAGTTATTCAGCTACTAGAAACAGAATGACTTTTTTAACATACTTTATATAAAAATGATCCTACCTAGGAAAGTATTGTGTTCTCCAAAGTTGTTAAAAGATATTATTCCTTCCAAAGTGAAAAGTTCAAATTTCATCTTAGTTCATTCCTAAATGATGCTTTGAAAATTGCATAGTTATAATTTGAAATCTTTCTTGTTCAATTTTAATTCAACAAATCATACAAAATCCCAACATACATTTGAACCCTAACCCATGTACACTCCCTGAAAACAGTTGAAGCAGCATAAAACTGATTTTGACTGGTAGCACATATTTTTAACCTTCACTTTAGAAGTTTTGAATTTGTATAAGGAAATGCTTTAAATTGGGAGATAACATTAACAATGTTGTTGATCTGACTTTTGTGGATGGTTAAAGGTGTTTTATATGGTTACATTGACGGTGTATATATCTTTTTTGGTTCATTCCATATCACTTCATCTGCCTGTAATCTTGAATTCTCAATATTTATTTCCTTATTGTACAGTAACATCGTTACACTCATGCTACAGTTTGTTCATCCTTTCACTAATCATTGGGCATATGGTTTCCAACTTTTTGCTGTTACAAAAGGTACTATTATGATTGCTTTTTTGTATTATTATTAATGTCTTTAGAGCTTAAATCCAATAGTGAGATCACTGGGTCAAATTGTATAGAGAGTTTTGTAGCTTTATTTACATGATTCCAAATTGTTTTTCAAAATAGAATAATTCACAGCTCCAACAACAGTGATTCAATGTGTACATTTTCACCCATGCATACCAATAATAAATTTTTCTTCTTATTATTTTTGCCAGTTTGGATGGGAAATCATGCCTTGGAGTTGTTTTAATATGCATTTCTTTTATTATTAGTGTCAATAGTTTTGTTTTCTTCTTTTGAGAATTTTATTCATATCCTTTTTCTGTCTGCTGAGGAATGGGTTGAGAACATAGATTGGTCTCAATTCCCTGTGTAGTTCTGGTTATCAGAATTTTATTACAGATGATCAATGCAAATATTTTCTCCAGTCTGTATCTTTTCTCATTTTACTGACATTCTTATTTGTGTAATAACTTTTTGTTTTTTTCTTAAATAATTGAAATAGTCTATTTTGTTTTTTATAATCTCCATGGTACGACTGATTATGAATTCATCCCCTATTCACAGCTGTAAGAGAAAAGAGTCTTTATTAAGAAGTATGAAATGGAGATTGACATTTTTATGTATAATCTTCTTTTTATGTTCTTTTGTGTATATGGAAATATTTCTGTTTAAGTTAAGAACAAATACTTAAATTAAAAATTATTAGAGAAAATTCCTTTCTCTGCTGACTGTGTGCACATGTGAGTGTGTATGTTTTAAATAGCTCTTGTGGCATATAATGTAAGATACGGATGTAAGTCTATATGCTATCATATAGCTATCCAATTTTCCCAGTAGTTATAGTTGAATAAAAACTTATTATTTTGGTACTACTTGATCTTAGTTTCTTCACAGATAACTTCACATTTCCTCCTAATTCTTGCTTGTCTAATCTATTTTTACCTACTTTCCATACCTGAATGGTTTTTAAATATCATTAAAAAATTGATAATGCCACACCCCCTTCATTCATACTCACTTTCATTCTCTAGATATGCTTCACCTGTGAGTTTTATTATTATTTTGCTTCATTCTGCATAGAGTGAAACCAGTAGAATAATTTAGGGAGCATTGTCATTTTTACTAATCTAACTATGAATAGGTCTTAATCATTTAGTATCTACTATATACTAGGAACTTATGGTAGTTGGTGGTGTTGGTGGTGGTGGTGGTATGTGTAAGTTTTGGCAGATTAGCTCCCAGATATTTGTTACATTTTAAATGATATGTCTTTAGCTCTTCTTCCTGGTTTTTTGTTAGTAACATGTAGGTACCTTGAAGCTTTTCGTGGATTTATTTAATATCCTGCTAATTTTCTGAAGGAATTAACTAGATTTTTGTTGTATTTCTTTAATTATTTGTGATTTTTAGTACTTTAAAAAACAATTGTTGATCATTTGCAATAGTATCTTTCTTTGCTTGCTATTAGGTTATATTAAAAAAAAAACACAGTTGCAGTTCCTACTTTTTTGGACCCAGATATTACATGGTCCTTCACTTTGTATGAGTGCATATGTGTTACATGTGTAAGCAGAAAATATTTTCGTTTTCTAGTTCATTTTGAAATTTGATTCCTTATTATTGGTGAATTCAACCCATTGCCATCCAAGGTCATGATTGTTAGGTTTTATTCTCTCCCCCTTCAACACATTCAGTTATGTTTCCCCCTCCCCCTTAATCAATGCAAAGTACTGCCTTTATTTGTTTTTAACAGCCCCATCTTCGTCCTTGTATGTACACTGATACTCTTTCTACCTTACCACCACTGCACATATATAAAGTTCATCTTACTTGCTAACAATCCAGTCTTCACCACACCCCCACATGCAACTCAAAGACAGATCATGTGTTTATACTTCTACTTATTTCAACAACAACAATCTTCCCTTGTATTCCAGATAACAGTGATTTTGAAATCACCCTATTTTTCCAACCGCCTACTTATTTATTTGATTAACCTTCATCTGTGTATCTTAACTTCAAGAAACATAATTTCACTTCTCTCTTCCTCTATAACCCTGTTTTCCTTTCAGCCCTCCAGATATCCTAGCTCTGTCTGTTAGCCATTTTAAAGAATCCTTCCCTTAAATTCCTATCCTTCATTTTTAACTAGGTGATTACCTTCTCGTTGTATATCTCTGATTCAGTGATTCTATAGCATACTTTTAGTGGATCTCTCCGCTTTTAATTACTTTTTTCTTATCTCTATTTGATACCAGACTTATTTTTCTAAAAATTATTCTTTAGTTACATTGAACATCAGTTCAGAAATCCTCACTGTCTCCTTACTGCTTAGCACATAACTCTAAAGCAGGGGATTTTAACTGAAGCCCATGTACTTTTAAAAAATGGATATTTTTATAAGTGAATTTCAATTTAATTGGCTTCCTTTGTAATCCTATTCATTTTGCTTTATGCATTTAAAACAGTCTTCCAAGGAAGGGGTCCATTGGTTCTCCCAGACTGCCAAAGGGGCCCAAGACACAAAAGGACTAATAACCCCTGTTTTAAAAGAATCTATCTAACTTTTAAGATTATAAATAATCACACGGTGCCTACCTTTTGCTGCTCAGTCATTTCAGTCCTGTCTGACTCTTTGTGGACCCATTTGGATTTTTTTTGGCAAAGATACTGAAGTAGTTTGTCATTTCCTTCAGCTCAATTTGCGAATGAAGAAACTGAGGCAAACAGGGTTAAGTGACTTGCCCAGGATCATACAACTAGAGTTTCCACACTCTACCCTATCTATCGCTGTTCCCTAACAGGAAAACACCACTGAATTTAAGCTAATGTATTTAGAAATTAGGTGCGTAATTCTTCTAATTCTTGCTTGGCTAATCTATTTTTGACCTGCTGTTAGCACCTGATCATTTTTAAAAATTCCCTAACATACTGTGCTTATTACTACTTTCATGCTTTTACTTGTAACATTTCTTCCCATCTTGATTGCCTGTTACCCCCTTCCCTGCGTAAGATATGATGACCTAATCATCTAACAGTGACTATCACCTCTTTGTCACGAAAGCTTCCTAAATACTCTAGCACTATGGAATTTTACCCTCCCAATAACTCTTATTGATACTGTATTCTATTACTTGGCACTTAGCACTTGATTGTTCATTATGTCTTGCTGTTGCTTCCCATGGTAGTTTTGTCAATTAGATTTTATTTATGGTCCAGTGGAAAGAATCCTTGCTTTAGAGTTAAAAAACTTGGGTTTGAATCCTCTCCCATTCCTTACTACATATTAGAGCAAGTCATTTAATCTCTCTGAGCCGTAGTTTCAAAAATAAAGGGAAGGTTTCTCTCATCTTTAATTACTATGACAGCTCTGTAGAAGAGGAGTGGTTTCTTATGTTTTTTGCATATCCTTCCTAGCTCAGTGTGGTTAGGCTCTCAGTAAATAACTTGTTCCATCGTTTTGTCTTCATCTGAGCAACCTAAATAATTTAGAACCAACCAAGTCATAAGTGATGATGCTGTGACTTGCTGGTCATTTGGTCATCTGTCAGTCTGACCAGGAATTTATCGTGTCCCAAACAGAAGGCAACACGATAGAATACCTAAGCTATAGTCTTACTCTGACTATACAGGTTATCCATGCTGCAATTCAAATTAAAGATTTTTGGAAAGCAATGTAAAATGATTTAATATTCTGTAATTGGTTTCTTGAAAGCAAAATGATATTTATGAGTGCTGCAATGGAAATTGCAACTACTGTAATTTATCGTTGAATTGTATTTTCAAAGTGTATTGAATGATTAAAGCTAACTATTAAACATTCTAGAGGAAGACATATTTAAGCTATAAATCAGCAGTCTTCCTTTGGATCCTGTTTCCCTGTTCTTCCCTGCCAGGTGTATGAAGATTTCAAGTTCTTAGGTCTCAGTGGGGTAGAGATTTAAGGTTGCAATAGTGCGATGCTATCTCTCTTTTAAATTTGCAATTGTTTATCAATGGCATATAAATGTTTTAGAGAAGTGTTTACTGTAACATTACCCACTTCAGCTCTTCTCTGTTGTCTGGCAACCAGTGTGATAAAGGCAGAAGGGAGTGCTGTATTTTACAGTTGACAAGTATATCTCAAAAGTGCTTAAAATACCTGAATAGGCAATAAAACATTTAGAGCTGCTGACTATATGTGATGTGTGAAAGTCTGTGGTGTGCCTAATCAGCAGTGCCCTAATCCTGCATGTGTGTTTTCCAGTCAAATAACCAAGCACTCTAATGCCTTCTTCTGCATTATAGGAGAACTTGACGTAGTACTTTATTGAGTGCTGGGTCTGGAGTCAGGAAGACTCATCTTCCTGAGTTCAAATCTGACCTCAGACACTTACAAGCTGTGTGACCCTGGGCAAATCACTTAATCCTGTTTTACAGTTCCTGTAAAAATGAGCTGGAGAAGGAAATGGCAAACCCACTCCAGAACCTTTGCCAAGGAAAACTCAAATGGGGTCATAGAGAGTCGGACATAACTGAGATGACTGAGCAAAGGAGAGACAGACAGCAAGGCTCAAGAGCTGGTCTTGGAGTCCGTAAGACCTGGGTTCAAATGCTGCTTCTGATGCATACTGTCTTTGTTATATAGGGCAAGACATTTCAGCCTGTAAGTTAGCACAGTAGTTGCTGACCTACTCTGGTAGAAAAGAGTTTCCCTTTAGGAATTTTCTATGTGGATAAAATCACAGTTCCAACCAAAAATACAAACAAACAAACAAACCAAAACAGCAACAAATTACCAGAAAGAATATTTTTTTCTTTTGAATACCCACAATAGTGTATTTTCTACCCGTGACAGACACTGGGTGTCTGAAAAAAATATTTTAAACAAAAAGTCAAATAAGAATTTCAAAAAACAGGTAACTAATCAATCTGACACGAAATCAAATCAGTTTCAGAGACACTGGACAGGGGTTTGGGTTTTTTTGGGGGGGGGGTGGCATGTGTGTAGGGATGGATTTGGAACTCTTGGTCTGGAAAGTGCTTCAGACAGTACAGATCAGTAACGAAGAAAAAGCTTAACATCTCAAATTGCCTGTAAGTGAAGTGGCTTGCATGTAGTTAAAACAACCACAAAACACTAGTATGTATCCGACACTTGACTTGAACCCAGGTTTTCTAGTTTCCATGGTCTTTCCTTTTGTTCACGTGTATGTTAGTTGCCTCTCAGAAAGATTAAACTAAGGGAAACTTGATTTCTTAGCATCTGGATTTTTCCACATGCCATTGGACCCAAATAAATTAATAAATCAGAAGTTCACATTGCTATGTGATATTTATAATAGAATAATAAAAATTGTTAAATATATAGTAAGTGCCATATAAATATTAGCTATTCTTATTTATTAATTGATTGTGGATCATAACTGACTGTCTCTGTATCTTTCATCAAGTCCTCCTCAGACCAGAAGCTGTTTTGCATCCAAATGTGTCTGCCTTTGAAAGAATAAATCAGGTGTTCTTATGCTAATATATTAGAATAAAAAAGTCTTCTCAGCCTGGGAGATTCTTTGTGAAAGATACCATACTTTATATGGTGGAGTGGTCATCCTCACTTAATTTCTTTTTAAATGAATAGAGGTCTTTGAATTTTGAAATTAAATGTCCATCTTTAAACTTCTGATGATGGTCCGGAGGGAGACAATGGATGTTGTAGTCTCATGCATGGAAAAGGTGAAATCGAGAAGGAAATGTTTTAGTGACATATTATGTAATTTACCTTCAGTTGAGACTCATTGAAATTGTATACTGAAGGTGTTAGGGAAGAAATAAGGAGACAATTAGCTGAAAATTTCCCTTAACATTTTCTTTCTTAACTCGAGTACTATGTTGTTTAGTTCAATTTCACTCCTATTAGTCTTTGAAAAAGAGATTTCTTCGTGACTTCATTTTTCTTTGGATTCCTTGTTTTTACATGGGTTAAAATTTTCTTTTGGATTTAGAGATTATTAGATTTTTTTGCTTATAGCATAAGATTGTGATACAATTTTAAGATTGCCTTCTTACTTTGCTAGGAGAGTGAGCTTATTTCTTTTATTTGATTTGCTCCAAATAACTGTGGGTCCTGGATGACTGTTGTCTTGCATGAATGCAGGAAGGATAAGGATCCCTTGAGTCCTTGTAGTCCTATGAATCTTTGGTTCTTATTTAATGATTCTTACCATACTGCTGTGTGAGCTTGACTGTGATTGGAAGACAGAGAGGTGTTAGATAAGTGAGTTTTTCATTAATCTTTAATCTGAATACTCTAACATTTCATTTCATTCTAAGGAAAATGTTAGTACCTTATTTTAAAAGCCAGAATCTTTTTTGTTATACAAATAAATATCTTGATTGTATTTGCTTTGCAAATTTAGATTTTGTGTATTGAAGTTTCTTAATTAATGCACATGTGAATGCAACACGTTTTTTGTATATTCTGATGTAATATGGATGTAATATGGAATTTTCCAATTTAGATTTAACCTGGTAAAAATTCCATATGAGTTATGTGGGGAGAAAAAAAACACCTGAGAGCAATCCTTGTTACTTAGGAAGTAATCTTTTCGTTACTGTAGATAAGTTGATTGCAAATTATTCTTATCTAGTAATGGAAATACCCTAAGGACTTCTATGAAAAAGTTTTTTAGCCTAGTTTTAGTTATTACTTGTTTTTTCTTTTGTCCTCCCACCCCTTCCCCTTGGTCTAGAAAGCTCCAGGTAACCAAGCCAGTAGGTCAGAGGCATGAGGTGAACCTCCCTGACAGAGAAGAGGTCTTCCTGACAGGGAGCCCAGCTCCTTACTATGCCAGTCTGCCTCTCATTTTGTTCGCAAAAGTAATGAAGTTGAATTTCTTTTAAAAATATATCTGATTCTGAGTATTTTGTTTGAACAGACCTTTTGCACACTTAGTCTGAATTAGTGAGGCATATTGGCATAATAGATAGAGTGCTGGATTTTGGAGAACCTGGGTTTAGATTCCCTTCTGATACTTACTAGCTCTAAAAATCATGATTTAACTTCTGTAAGCTTCAGATTCTTTACCTGTAAAATGGAACAATAACATTTACAGCAGGGTGTCAAAGGTCAAATAGAAAAGGGACCTCTAAATAATACATAAGAATCCCTGCAGGCACATGCTGATTTGATTTTAAACAGTAGCATGATCTGTGTTCTTTTATATCTTAATTTATTTTGTTCAATATTTCCTGATTGTATGTTAATCTGGTTCAGCAGCTGCTGGTTTGAGGCTTTTGATCTATAGTACCTACCTTACAGAGCTGGTGTTAGACTCAGATGAGATAATGTCTATAAAATGCTTTGCAAACTTTGAAGTGCTCTGTAAATTACAGTTTTTACTTAATTTTATAATAGACTTTTTTTAGGTGGGGGAGGTTAGTCTTCTGTTAGATCAGGTTTGTTTTCCTTTGTGCCTGGTTCCAACTTAATCTTTTCCTACCTTTAGGATCATACTTTCTAATACTAACATATTCTTAAGTGACTTGAGTTTTGATTTGGTGGAATTGTTCTTTGCAGTAGCCAAGTTCACCTAAAAATGGAGCCTTAATTTTCCTTTTCCATGATCCAGGTGTAATGCAAATATCTAATTAAAGCTTATGTGGGGATTTTTTGTTTTGTTTTGTTTTTGGTCACAGATGGCAAACAAGGAGTTCTCTTTTAAAAATGCATTTGCAAGCTGAAATTTGAGTGGTGACTCACTTCAGGGTGTTGGTCTACAGAGGGATAATGTCGACTTTACTTCATTTTCTGTAATAATTTTTAACATTTCTATTTAGTATTCATGTTGTAAATAGGAGCTAAAGAATGCTGTAGTTCTTAGATCCCAGGGGTGTAGAGTTATGATAGCTTTCTGCTGTTTTGGAACATTCTGTGGTTCTAAATCTTTTTATATGTACCAATTATGACCTTGAAAATGGGTGGCTCTCATGTTGGCATTAGCCCACTTGAAAAAAAACTTTTTGAATGTACATGTGCCAGAGACCAAAATCATTTCAGATGGACCAAGGCTGACCACTGCTGTTTTCTGAGCTCAGAGTGTTTTACTAAAACCCAATGTCCATATTTTATTCTACATACCTTTTTATGATATATGATTTGCTTTTCCTAAATAACTGAAGCCAAAAAGAAAAGTAAAACTTATTTGTAGATGGATGCTTCTCTTTTAGTTCTTAATTTATATCTATCACAGTGTCTGCCATAAATGTTAATTATTGTTTCTTAGTATAAGAAAGAAGAGTAAGTAGTATTGCCTTTATAAAGAGAAGCTTGTGATTTTGAATGTTCATTTATTTTACTTATTCTTTTTCCTCAGGCTAGAAGACCCTCTGTACAATTCTCTGCTTATCTGAATCATTGTTATCCTTTAAAACCCGAGTTAATGTCTTCTATAGGACATGAAGCCTTGCCTTCCCCAGACCACCTCAGCTCATGATGACCCTAAAGACTCTCAGAGTTTTAGAACTCAAGGTAATCTGGGTCATTTCATCTGACCTCTTGATTTTACAGAGGTGGTAGCTCCCATCACCTAAACCCTTAGCTCTCATGTCCCAAGTTTCTTTTTCAGGTCAATATCCCTTCAATCTGCTGCCTTTTCCTCAGAGATCTCATTCATTGTCATGGTCTTAGCTATTTCATTCAAAGTAATATCTCCCAAATCCATATCTTTAGCCCTAATCCACTTAAATGTCAAGGTGATGTTCTTAGAGAACATATCTGACCCCATCATTCCCTATTTAGTAGACTCCGATGGCCCCCTATTCCCTCCAGGATCAAATATACAACTCTCTCTTTGAATTTTACAACCCTTCATAATCTGGTCCCTGTCTATATGTTTTGTAAAAGAAACATATCATTCAAATTTCCATAGAGGAGGCAATCAGGTGATTCTATTAGTACATATTTTTAGGTCCAAAATTAATTTCTCAGTTATGCTGCTGATCAGATGTATGTAAATATTTGATTATGAATTCTTATTAAAATAAATCAGCATGGATATTGTGGACCATTAGTTCAGCCTTCTTTATTTCACAATTGAGGGAAATTGTGATAGAATTTCCATACATTTTTGTAAGTGGCTATCCTAGACAAAACCATCAGTACATTACATCAAAACATAACAGTTGAGGTCTGAATGACCAAAGTTTTTTCAGTCATTTTTGTGAGTAGTAGCTTCTAAAAGTAGACTCATTGCCTATGTTGAACAGCAACCACAAAATCCCCATCCCTGGTAAAGTTTGCTCTATACTAGTACTCATCCAGGATTTGATGAATAAGGTTGAAGATCACTGGTAGAAATACACAAACCTAAAAATGAGAACACTGGGAATATACTGTCCAATTGATTATAACATGTCAGTGTTCCTTTGCTATTAAAAAAAAAAAAGTCAGTTTGGTTTGGGGCTCTTGTGGAACAGATACTGCTATCCCTACTGTAGATCCTACTTCACTTTCACTCTGTCTGTGTTTCAGTTTCCTCTTCTGGAAAACAAAGAGCTTGAACTCTGTCTGGATTTCTGATAAACAGGAAGTCTTGAAAGTGATTACTCTGTATGTTCTTTTGACCCTTTCAGATAGGATGGCTGTGTCAAAGGAAAGTAGTGACGTAGGGACTCCCCATAGATAAGTAGCTCTCATGCCTTAGTGGTCCCACCCTAAAAGTCTAGAATGCTAAGAAATCAGAGTAAATGTAGTGGTTAATACAGTCAAGGTGATAGTCAGTTACTTTTCCTTGACAAAGCCTCTGATAACGTTTAAAAGTAAAGACCTAGCCAAGCTTTGTTAAAGATGAACGACTAGGATTGGGCATTTGAAATTAGGTTAGTGATTTAATTGAAGTGATTGGTTTTACACCTGAAATTCTTAAGAATTCCTTATGGATTATGAGTAGAATAATATGTCTTCATTTTTTAAACTTTCAGATTCATAATATTAAAATAAAAGTCTAGCACACATTTTTCTTTTGAATAGAAACTTTGCATCTTGATCTCAGGAGAATCTTTGGGGGCAGAGAGAAAATGTGTTATAATAGAAATGTAAGACCCCAAAATCTAGTGACATAAGCACTAATAATTAAATATACCTTTGCCAAGAATGGCCACAGCCTGAAGGTTATTTTGATTTGTTTCTTAAAGAACATTATTTCAAGTGCTCAGGTATTTTTTTCTTAAATCAAAAGTAATTTAGTGCCAAAAAACATAAACTGTTTTTCATAAATATGGGAGCAAGGAGTAATCCCACTCTCCTGAAACCCCCCATATAGTTGGGGGGTCCTCAAATGAACTTATATGTTGATTTGTGTTTACCGTAATAGACTCCTTAAATTATCCTCAATGGGAAAGACTGGAAGCTGGACTCTGGTATTGATCAATACCAGTTAATCAGTGTATATTTATTAAATGCTAGCACAAATGAATTTTTAAATGAGACAAAAAAAACTTCAAAAAACTTGAAGTTTAGTAAGGGAGATAAGATATCTACATGGAAAGGTACAATAAATAAGATATGTTTAAAACATCAGAGAATAGCAAACAAAGTACTGTATGAAGATCTGAGGACAGACAGGTGAACCCTGAAGAGCCCTGGCAATAGAAGGTTCCACTCAGATCACTGGCCCAGCCTCTAGTCCAAACCCTATAGCCATTGTCCAGAATAAAGACCCCTGTGAGAGGCAGCAAGGTGGAACAACAGAGAGAACACTGGGCCTTGAGTCAGGAAGAACTGAGTTCAGGGTCTTCTCAAACCCTTACTAGCTGTGTGATACTGGGAAAGTCACTTAACCCTGGTGCCTCAATTACCTCAAGTGTAAAAATGAGGATAATAAATAGTGTCTCATCTCCCGGGGTTGATGTAAGGATTAAATGAGATAGATAAACCACTCAGCATGGTGTCTGGCATGTAGTAGGCACTTCATAGGTGTTTGTTTCTTCCCTGTGGAGAAGAGGCAATCCATTCCCACCAGCTGCAGACCAATTACCACACACACAGAGTAAGCTGTCCCAACCTAGCAAAAACATTAAGGGATGCAGGAAGTAGTGGATGCCCGGAAAGTCAAGACATCACTACTACCATGACTCTTTCCACTCAAAACCAGGTAGAAATGCCCCAGAACCAAACATTCTGGGAGTAGCAGCTACAATGACTCTTCCCTAATTCTAGCGCTTCTCTGTCATCCAAGGAATCACCTCTTGTTGAGATGTGTCCTTGCCTCTGCTTCTGCATGGACTTCAGTCCCTGCCTTCAATGAACAAGAAAAGTTCTTAAAGACCAAAATCCTTGACATTGTTAAATGGTTCAGCATCAGAAATCACTATGGCTTTATCAGTAGAAATAAAATTAAAGAGAATACATTATCTGCTTTTTCAAGTGGAAGCATCAAATATAGATAATATTTTTTTCAAGATATTTAGAAGTAAAAAGGAGAGAAGGAATGAAATGGTCAAAAATATTCCTGTTGGCAGAGAGATAAGTAGCAGTATTGAAAAGGTAAAAGACTGAAGATAACTTGACAATGAGCTGTCCCAAAGAAGGTGGGAGGGATTGGGATCCTGGATGCCTTGAGGAAGAAAAGCTGGAAAAAAAGAAGAAATAATGAGTCAGAGGAAATTTGTAGAGATATACAAGGTATATACAGATAAGTAAACTGTGAGTAATTTGAGAAAGAAGAGCTGGAATCTTTTGGAATCATTTGTAATAACAATAATATAATGACTGACATTTACAGAGCAGTCGATGGTTGTCAGATTCTTGGCATCCATTCTCATTCAACCTTCACTCTAACTCTGACATCTGGGTTGGGCAAATATCCCCATTTTGCAAAAGAGAAAAGGGGCACATCAGAGAAGTTCAAAGATTGCCTGACGTCTGATTGCCTGGGATGTGGAAAAAGTAGTAACTACTCATGTTCTCCACCTCTCATCTATCTCTATTATAATGCTTCTCGATTGGTGTCTTTGACCCACTCGATCATGGTGTTAAAATACTGTGATCCTCCATTGAACAGAGTCCTTATGTTTCTCTGTGGAACCTTGAGTCAAGGTAACTATGGTAGCCCACCAAAACTAACTCAGGCCATTTTGAGAAGAAATTCCCAGGAAGAGGAACGTACTCAAAAAGCAGAAGACAAAAGATCTGAGAGACCTCGTGATACAATGAGCATCTACAGAAGAGAACATTCACTGATGAGCAACTTTTTTAAAACAAGTGAACAAGATGGGAATCTCTGTCTTTCTATCTGTCCCTTCAAGAAAGGCTAAAAAACATTTCAGGTTTTCAGGTGGAGAATTTACAGCCCAGGCTATGGTTTGTTAATTGATATTCTTATCAATGATCTTTCATGTAAATCACTTAGAAGTTAAAACAATGGTGTTAGTTTTTCTAACAAGGTTTCCTTTGTTCTCCAAGTTGCCTGTTTGACCTGGGTGAGCCCTTGTAAGTTCCTGGAAACAGATAACAGGCAAAAAACGAGGACATAAAAACAAAACCGAAGGTGCTAGAGAAATTGGAATTCCCAGAACCAAGCTGAGTTAGGAAGGAGTTAGTTGGGAAGGCTTCATGGGGTAATAAACATTAGATCTAGGATCATCTGAGAATCAGTAAGATTCTCTTTTTTGTGATTCTGGATCCTGCTCAATTTATCTCTCAATTAATAAACACTTATTTATTGCCAGACACTATGCTAAGCACTGGGGACTTAAACTAAGACAAAAGACAATCCCTGCCCTGAAGGAACTTATGATCTAATGGGAGAGACAAGAGGCAAAAAATAGACAAAGCAAGCTATATTACACAGTATAAATAAGAAATAATTAACCAAGGGAATCAGTCCCTCAGTAACTTGCCACGCTGTCACCCTTGCTCTCTTCTGTTATCAGTCATCTCACCTCATCTCTCTTGTTTTCACTCTTGGTCTCTAGTGAACCAGTTCATCTTTACACTATCATCTACTTGCAAATCTCATGTTCTCTTGTTCTATTACCAAACAAATCCCAACTTTTGATTAGTCTTACAGTCTTGGCTCCTTTATTTTCTTTTCATGTTCTGATAATAGAATAAAACATCATGAAACTGAACCGACTGGGTCCCCTACAAATTCATTCAAGCTAATCTCAACTGGGTGCTCACTACTGCACGGCAACCTGATTCCTCCTCCCTAAATGATACCTTATTTCAGTTGTATCACACTAGCTGTTCAGTACCTTCTCTTCTCCCCTCAAACCTCTCTTTCCATTTCCACTTCCAACCCTCTTGGTCAACGATCTTGCCTCATGTCAGCTAAAGAAATGGAACTGTTTGAAAAGAGCTCCTTCATTTTTCTTTCTCTTAGGCTCACATCCTTCTGACATCATCCTCTTAGTTCTTCCTTCATTCTCATCTCTGATGATGAAGTGGTTTCTGTTGCTTCCCAAGGCCAACCTTTCTAAATATGCCCTTGGTCCCATCCACTTTCATCTTCTCCAGCAGATTTTCCACACTGTCATACTCACCTTCTTTGTAATTTTCAGCCTCTCCCTGCCTCCTGTTTCTTTCTCTTCCACCTACAAATAACATCCAAATCTTCCCTTTCTTATAAAAAAAAAAAAGCCCTCACCAGATCCCACTACTTCCACTTGCTCTTATACTTTATCTTTCCTCCCCTTTTGATCCAATCTCCTTTAAAAAGCCATCTACAGTGCAGCACCACACTTCCAGCCCTAAGATATACCAACTATTTTCTGTGTTAGAATCAGTTTCAACCAACATTTATTTAGTAATTTATTTGATCCAGTATTTCAAAATAAGGGTATCTTCTACAGAACAGAGTTTGCTAAGAATTTATCATAAACAGTAGAGATTACTTAAGTATCATTGTTGTTCATTTTTCTCCAACTTTTTGTGACCCCATAGACAATAGCATGCTAATACTGTCCATGGAACTTTCTTGGCAAAGATACTGGAGTAGTTTGCCATTTCTTTCTCTAGCAGATTAAGGCAAACAGAGGTTAAATGACTTGCCTAGAGTCACAAAGCTAGTAAGTGTCTGAAACTGGATTTGCTCTCAGATCTTCCTGAATTTAGGTCCTGCATTGTACCTATTGAATCACCTGCCAGCCTCCAGCATCAGAGTATCATTGAGTGGTTTTACATATCTGTATGTGTGTGTGTATACATGTGTGTACGTGCGCCTGTGTGACATCAAGAATAGGAGCCTACTGTTTTAAAATTTAAAGGTTTTTAACAACCGTCCTTTCCTCTGCATCCATCAGTGAAGTTCCCTTCCCTCACTTCCTCTTTTCCATCGAGTATTCTCTTATTAAAACCCAGTTAATATGTTATGATAGTTATCCCATAGCACAGAAACATCCGACCCTCCTAAAACAGACCAATGTTTCTAGAACCGAAATGGTATCACTTTTACTTAGGATGATCCTGATTCCAGTTAAGCATGACATTCTAAGTATTTAAAATTATTATAAAATAAGTACGAGAGATTCCTTTTTTTGGTGGGGTTGTAGGGTATTCCATGAACTTTTATGGTTTGCTGGAAGCTTAATGGTGTAAAGGACAGAGATTTCTTTTAAATGTGAAAAGGAGAGTGAACTACTTAATCCAAGAATAACCGCGTCACCTGGCATGTTGTCACCTGGAAACAAACTTAACCGCAGCCCTGATTTGAGTTCCATTGGGTTGCCAGCTCAGTTGTAGGTTTCTCAAAATAGTTGCTGTGGGGGCAAGAGTCCCTTTGATACATACCTTGGATTGTTACTTTCCAAATAGATTTTATTTGGAAGGATATTATGGGGAGATGTTTGGGGTCCAGTTCATTCTAGCTGGAATGAATTTGTGTTTCCAGTTCTGGTTGATTCCCTGATTTAAGTGGCCTCACTGAATAGTTCTGGGTATTTTCCAGACCCTTTGCTTGTCTTTGTGCCACTGACTACCTTTTGACCAATGTCATTGCTCATTAGCACCTCCACCAGAGGGTAGGCAGGATAGAAGTAGAACGTTATGTGTTGCTACTCATAACAAGCTCTAACAAAAGTTTAGAAGTGTCCAAAAAAAAACTGTTGGCAAAAATGAGGTTTCACTGTTATCTGTGTTGAAATATCATTTGCTCTGACTTGAACAGAATAAAATGGGAATCATTTTTATTGACCTATAACTACTGCTACATTACTTTGGAGGAGAGGTCCCAAGACAAATCTCATGTTATTTGGGCCAATGGCCAAGCTGAATTTTTTTTTTTTAAAGGAAGAGAAAAAGAAAAACTCCCTACACACATTTGAGAAATTGAATGTAAAGCAGCAAAAATATGTCATGGCCAAATTTCCCTTAAGCTTTTCTAATTTCCTTTTCTACCTCTCAAAAGGGAAAAGATGACAAGTAAATGAGAGACTGCTAGCACAGTACAGGAAAATGGACAGCTGTTTGGATGAGGGTTCAAATCCTGGTACTGCTACTTAATACTTATTCTATCTTGGGCAAAACATTTCTCTCCCACTGACTTTAGTGTCCTCATCTGTAAAAGTAGGGGATTCCTTAATAACAACAATGAAAAGGTAGTAAGTGGAACATTTCTGTCAGTTGGAATGAGGAGTTTTGTTAGGGTTGATCCCCTGAACTATGAATTGTTTGTGAGAAATTGAAGGGAAACTTTGCCTGAAATAGGGTGAGATATAAAATACACTGGCTTGGGATTGCCAGGTTAAAAATTATGTCTTTGTTCTGTGGCACTAGAAAGAATCATTCTGACCAAAACTTTCAAAGGACTCTTGATTTATAAAATTTTCATTGTCTTCTGCCTTATCTCCATTTATTGGCCATTGCAACGTCCAGAGGACCCCATTGGAACATTCCAAATGGAAGAGTACTGTAGTCTAAACTTCTAGCTTAAAAATTATTGGCTATAAATCTAGGGGTGGTACTGTAGTTCCCATGGGATTGCTAGGGTTTCTGCCCCTTTGCTCTCTCTGTTCCATTCTTATGACCACTTACTCAGTGGGCAGTGGAAAAATACAAGAATCTGTACTCCCAAGAGTGTGGAAGAAAGAACGTCTCACAGTGGAACCTTTGTTGAATGATTCTCAGTTGTCTGAGCTCTGTGTTAACTCAAACTTCCAGCCAGGGCCCATATTGCTGCCCACATATTGGAGGACTGGATGAGCTAGCTGACAGTGGGAGGCACTTCCCAATAAAGTGCTCTGCTAACACCTTGGCCTTGACTACCTTGCCTCACCATCTGTACTTCAAAGCCAATAGTAGGAGAATGGACTTCTGTACGGGTCTTCAAGGGACCATGGGTACTATTTCTTAGGTCATTACAAGCTGCTTGCTCAAAAACTGGAATGAGCATGGCAACCAAAAATTCATGCCTTTCCAATCGTAAGAAAGCCCAAGTCAAATGAGTGCGAATTCAGAATACTGATCTTTCCCCATCCCCCAACCCCCCCAAAATACTTGGCTACTGATGTGCAAATATTAGAATATAAATATATTCAGGAACTCATCCCTTTTCTTATCAGGGTAAGTTATTTTGCTATAGAGTTAACTATTAATAATACATAAAAGGCTCTCATCACCTCTTGTATAGACGGTTGCAATAACCTCCTAATTCTCATTTCATCCAGCCTCTTCTTTCTCTAATTCATCCTCCACCGAACTGACAAATTGATATTCCTTCAGCATAGCTCTGGCCATGTTACTCCCCAGATCAAGAAGTTTCACTGGCTACTCAATACCATTAGGATAAAATATAAACTCTTCTGTGTAATATTGAAAACCTTTCACATTCTTTCTTCAGTGTATCTTTCAAAGCTGAATGCTCGCATTGCTCCCTGCCTCACACAATCTGCATTCTGGCCAAACCAGTCCCTTTGCTGTCCTGTACATGGTGTGCCATTTCCTGACTGTGCCGTTTCACAGGCTGATCCATTCTCACTTCCATGTTTTAGAACCCCTCACTCCCTTCAAGGCTTAGCTGAAACTCTTCCTTTGAGAAACCTTTCCTGATTTTCCAAGTTGCCTTTTGTGGCAGTAAAATAAGATGATAGAAACCTTTTTTTTTCCTGTGGTCTCTTTCTGGACTTATCATCTCAATCAATGAAAAATGCAAATTAATAAATAGTGACCTTTAGAAAGAAAGGTTTGGGCTAGAAAACGTGTTGTAGTCAGTGCCTATCAGCATGTGTCTTCTCCTCCCTTCTTTCCAGTATTCTCCCTCCCTCCTTCCCCCTTCCCTTTTTTGCGTGCTTTCCTCTTTTTTCCTTTCCTTACCTTCCTTCCTTTCTCCCTCCTTCTCTTTTTTACTTGATTAATCCTTTCCTTCTTATTCAACCGTCATAGCGTTATGTAGTCAACTTCTACAACCTCTCAAATAAGCCATTTCCTGATTCTTGTAGTAAACTTATCAGTAAGAGATATGCTGTCCAATGTGAAGGCCAAGGCTCCATTGAGATGAATCAAGCCTTATTCTAGAAAGAACCCCAATCCTACCACTTGCCTCACCACCAATACTAGAATTGAAGAGTTGCCAACGTCCTTTTTAGTGCTGTCACAAACAGGAGGATGTGATCTTGGGAAGGGTGGGCCTTCTTGATCTTAACCTTGTGTTGGTTTTATTGTTTTGCCTGAATTAAGAAGAGGTAAATTCCCTGTTACACTTTTTGCCTCCTTCCAGGTCATGAAATAGAACTGTGGTTAATATGCCTTAGCGAGGTACACTGCCTTTATTTATCAAATGTGTCCAGTGCTGAATGCCTTTAAAGTATAGAAATAAACAACCATGGGCAACATTAAAAGCTGCTTAGCTGAGAAGCCACGTTCTTCCTTTGCTCTCTCGTTGTTATGGTAATGAATTTCCCTGGGCCAGAGGGGTACGTGGTTTCTCTACTCCAGTCTGTGGAGGCCTTCCATGCTCCGTGATTTAGCTTTTAAAAATGAGTTCCATCTTCTCCTTGAAAGTCTTTGGACAAGGAATGTCTCCCAAAACACACAAACACTTTTTTTGCTTCTGTACTTGTTGGCCTCTTTCATAAGCTAAACTGTGTTAAAGTTCGGTACTATGTCAACCTTCCTGGAAATGTGCAGCCCTTCACGTGACATATAGGTAGACCTGGCTGCCGCTCCATCATGGTGCTGGATTCCTTTCTCTACATTTTTCCCTTTGGATAAGGGGTAACGCAGAATATGAGTAGGAAGTCTCTCTGGGCATTGGCTAAAATGTCTGCCTTGGGAAATTCCAGGACAAATCTCTTAATCTCTTTCCCTAGAGAGAAGCAGTAGCAGGTGAAGCAGTTTTCTGGCAAGGAAAGCAATGACCATTTTTGCACAAAGAAAGCTTAGAAATCTATGGTATATAAATAAGTTAGTCTCCCCCCTTTTCTTTTTTTGCCCTGTAATCAGAGGAGACTTCCTTATTAACACTAATTTTACTCTGAGAGAGGAGTAAGAGGAGAAGAATCTATTGTTTAATGGAGGTCAGGACTGTGGTCAACAATTGGACCTTTGTTAGTGCAGTAATTCCGGTTTGAGGGGAAATGTTTATAAAAACAAACTTTAAAAGTGGAACAATATATGGCTTTGTTTACCTGAAGTCCTGGGATTTAAGGTACTTGTTTTGCCTGAAGAATAATGAAGTGCAGTGTTGTAATTACAAAAGGTTGATGTAATTTGTGTGTTAACAGTATTTGTTTCTATCTTTTTAAGCTTAGGACAGTCATACTGTTATTTTTCTGAAGCCAGAACCAGAACTCTCAGTAAAAGGCAAACACTCAGGCCCCAGGAAACACTGTCTTTGGCACTGCCCGACAAAGATGTTTGTTCTTTAGGCCAGTTGTATGTGTGTGTCACTTTTTTTAAGCTTTTGAAATGTATTCTTAGAATATGAGCCATTGTTAAGTCTGTAATTTTAATAGGAGCTCAGAAGGACTTTTTCAACAATTCCTTTATACCTGATGTTTTCAGAGTTGAAATTTCTGTCCACAGCAGATTTCTTCATACATTCACACTTAGCAAAAAGAAGTTCTTGGTCTGGGAGTGAAAATTTGTGGAAAATTTAAAGAAAGTTGGAGTTTGGATGCGTTGTTTTGCATTGATTAACGTTTTTTTAATTCCATGTTAAATGTTATTCTTTTTGGACCAATGACTTTGTTTTTACCCACATAGCATTTTGCAGTTTCTGTTACTGAAAATGCCTTGAGCGTTATTCTACCGTTTAACCTGAGAGGCCATGTAGTTCAATGGCTAGAGAGCTGGATTTGAAATTAAGACTTGACTCTTGACATTTAACTATTTCTATGACCATGAGCAAGTGGTCTAACCCCTTTAAGCCTCAGCTTCCTCCTTTGTAAAATGAGAGATTGGATTCCATGGCCCTTCAGATCGCTTCTCGCCCAACATCTATGATCTTATTCTATGAATCTAAAAAGCACAGAATTTAAGCACTCCAGGGCCCATTACTTCTTACAGGTTGAGGGAACAAATATCCAGAGAGGTTGGATGAATTGTTTTAGGTCACACAGCTAATGAGAGGTAGAGCAAGGATCAGAACCTCAGGATATCCTGAATTCTGGTCTTCCTGCAGCTTCTCAAAAACAAAACAAAACTTCCTAACCTGCTCTGTTCCAGTTCTAAAACTCAATCTATTGTTTGCTGTTGTCATCCAGGAATATTTTTTCCTTCCCTCTCTTTTCTGTGCATTAAGGTTGACTTAGAATATTGATGAAGTAAAATCCTTTCTTAAGATGCTGTTCCCGTAATATCATGTCTGTCATTTCTATTTGAACAAAATTTGGGGCACATTTACATTTAATGGATCAAAATTTCCCCTTTTAATTTTTATGTCTCTCTTAAATGTTTAGTCATCTTGTCCATTTTGAATTAACATTGAAAAGGATATTTTCATAGACATTCTGTGAAAAGAAAGTAAAAACATGCAGTTTAAATTTCAGACTAGGCTTGCTGCTTTTTTTGTTGTTTATTGGTTTGATTTGGTTTCATGATTCTTGTGCTTCTTAAGACCAGTCATAGAAAGCAACTCTTCTAAAAAGGACGGACTTAGACACTTAAAATTTCCTCAGCTTCCAGTTATGCTCTTATAAGGAAATCCCAGTAAATGAAAGAGAAGAAATTCATTGTTAGTGATAGGTCTTATGGGTTGGAAAGACATATAATGTTTATTCCCTTTCCTTCACAATGGGATCTTTTATTATTTTAGAGTAAGTAATCTTAATTTTAAATTAATGGTTGCTGGAGGAAGCTAAGTCTGAGGAAAAGTGTTCTTGTCATGAGGGCACTGTCATATAATAACAAGGAAAGAAATCCATTATCATCTACAGCTAAAAAAAAAAAAACCCTTAAAATTGAAGAAATTCCCATGAACTGCATGGACTGCTTCCTTTTTTGTTTGTTTTTAGAACAGATGGGTTTGTTTGCTTTTCTGCTTAAACATTAATCAAAAATCAATTTATGACTATGTAAGTGGCATTAGATAATTCTCGTTCTGACTACAGTAAATAATATCTATTTGCTCACGTTAGATAAGTCTGGGTGGCGGTGAAATGTAAAATAGAATTACGGGAGATATGACATATGGCTATGTATTTTATAAATTAATGCTTTTATGTATGTGGGAGGGAAAGTAATTTAGCTTACTGACAATAGGACAAGCAAAGGAAATCCCACTGAAGGAGCAGAATAAAAATAAAATAAATTTGGAAGATCAAGAGAAAATAATTCAGTTAAATCTTTATAATAAATCATTTCAATTTATGTGAAAGGATAAGAACTACAGGGAGATAATTTTCAACCTTAAAATGATAGAAAATGTAAATGAGCCACTTCATTTTGGGTGTTTAACACTTTGATATAGTGTATGGATGCTATAATCAGCTGTATCCTGATAACTTTAATGATTTAGAAATTCAAGTTTAGCCTGGAATTATTTTTTGAAGAAGGGTAGAGCTAATTTTTTATGTTCTTATAAATATATCTATTTTCAAATCCAGTTTACTTAAACTAGCTAATTGTTCAATGAACTTGTATAGAATTTGAATGCAATTATGTAATTTTTTTGAGGTTAGAAAACAGAAAAATAAATGATAGAAAATGTAAAGCAAATAATACATACAGAAGATTATTATAATTTTACAAAGTTTTTAAATGAATGGCTAAAGGAAAAAGGGTGATTATTATTTATTTCAACAAAAGAATGTATGCTAGTAAAGTCTTAGACTTCTCTTTCTTTATCTTCTGCAAATGTAGATATGATAGCAAATCAACAAGGCTGTCTTTTAAAATTAGTCTACTAGAATATTTCTTTTCCCTCTAGGATTTGTTACTTTGAGAGGCCATGCTACTTTGAGAAGACCAATTGTGTATAGTTCTCCCAACTACCAAAAAAAGACCTCTTTATACCGGACTTTAGTAAATTACTTGTGTTCCAAGTGTGTATCTGTGTATTCTGGAATCATAGGTTTAGAGCTGGCAAGAATGGTAGATATAGTCTAGAGACTAATTCTTTCATTTTACAGATGAGAAAACGGAGGTCCAAAGAGGTCAAGTAATTTATACCAGGCCTAAAGGCAAGGCTTCTGTCCATGGCTCTTTTCATTGTGTCATGATCCCGTAGGAGTCTACATGTTTGAGTTTAGGTGCATTCATGTGTATATTTTTTTGTTTTGGACCTGTGATTTCATTAATAGATGTTGTTGATTAGGAATTCTGCCATAACTTAGAGCAACAGGATTCAGACTTTTTGGTCTCAGGACATCTTCACACTCTCAAATATTATTGAGAACTTCAAGGAGCTTTTAAAAATTTTTATTTTTTTAATTTCTTAATAGTATTTTTAGCATTCATTTTTACAAAATTTTGAGTTCCAAATTTTTCCCCCTTCCTCCTTCCCTTTCCATCCCCTCTTCCTAAAACAGTAGGCAATTTGATATAGGTTATACATGTGTTATCATGTAAAACGTGTTTTGTATTATCACAATTGTGAAAGAAGAAAAAGATCAAAAGGAAAAGAAACACAAAAAAGTAAGTGAGAAAAGTATTCTTCAATCTGCATTCAGAGTCCATCAGTTCTTTCTATGGATGTGGATAGCATTTTCCTTTGTGAGCCCTGTGTACTTGTCTTGGATCATTGTGTTGCTAAGAAGACCTGAGTCATTCATAGGTGATCACCACACATTGTTGCTGATACTGTATACAGTATATTCTTCGTTTTGCTCATTTCACTTTGTATCAGTTTATACAAGACTTTGCAGGTTTTTCTGAAATCTGCCTATTCATCATTTCTTACTGTACAATAGTATCCCATCACATTTATATACCACACTTTGTTCAGCCATTCCCCAATTGATGGGTGCATCCCCCAATTTCCAATATTTTGCCACCAGGAAAAAGGCTATTATAAATATTTTTGCACATTTAGGTCTTTTTTCCTTTTTTTAATGACCTCACAGTTTGGTTGCTCTTTGGACATGGTTGGATCAGTTCACAACTCCACCAACAAGGCATTAGTGTTCCAATTGTCCCACATCCTCTCCAATAGTTTTCATTTTCCTTTTTTGTCATATTATCCAATCTGATAGGTGTAAGGTGGTACCTCAGATTTGTTTTTGATTTGCATGTCTCTAATCAAAAGTGATTTAGAACAACTTTTCATATGACTAGAGATAGCTTTGATTTCTTCATTTGAAAACTGCCTGTTTATATCCTTTGACCATTTATCAATTGAGGAATGACTTGTATTCCTATAAATTTGATTCAGTTCTTTATGTATTTGAGAAGAGAGGCCTTTATCAGAGATATTTGCTGTAAAGAATCTTTCTAAATTTTCTGCTTTCCTTCAAATCTTGCTTACATTAGTTTGTGCAGAAGCTTTTTAATTTAATATAATCAAAATTACCTAATTTACATTTTGTAATGCTCTCTATCTCTTATTTGGTTGTGAATCCGTCCGTTCTCCATAGATCTTACAGGTAGACTATTTTTTGCTCTTCTAATGTGCATATGATGTCACCCCTTATGTTTAAATCACATACCCATTTTGACTTCATCTTGGTATGCAGTGTAAGATCTTGGTCCACATCTAGTTTATGCCCTATTGTTTTCCAGTTTTCCTGGCAGTTTTTGTCAGACAGTGAATTCTTATCCAAAAGGCTAGGGTCTTGGGTTTATCAAACATTAGTTTGCTATGGTCATGTGTGTGATGATCTATTACTATTTCTTAGCCAGTACCAAATAGTTTTGATGATTATTGCTTTATAATATAGTTGGAGATTGGTATCTAGGCTACCTTCTTTTGTACTTTTTTCATTAATTTCTTTCATATTCTTGACCTTTCATTCTTCCAGATGTATTTTGTTGTTATTTTTTCTAGCTCTGTAAAATGGTTTTTGGTAGTTCAGCTGGTATGGTACTGAATAAGTAAATTAACTTAGGTAGAATTGTCATTTTTATTATGTAAGCTCAATCTATCCATGAGCAACTGATATTTTTCCAGTTCTTTAGATCTGACTTTATTTGTGCAAAAAGCGTTTTGTAATTGTGTTCATATCGTTCCTGGGTTTGTCTTGGCAGGTAGGTTCCTAAGTATTGTATATTGTTTACAGTCATTTTAAATGGAATTTCTCTTTCTACCTCTTGCTGCTAGGCTTTGTTGGTCATATTAAGAAATACTGATGATTTATGTGTATTTACCTTATATCTGCAACTTGGCTAAAGTTGTTATTTCAGGTCGTTTTTTTAGTTGATTCACTAGGGTTCTCTAAGTATACCATCATATCATCTGCAAAGAGTGATAGTTTCATTTCCTCATTGCCTCTTCTAATTCTTTTGATTTCTTTTTCTTCTCTTATTGCTATAGTTAACATTTCTAGCAGTATATTGCATAATAGTGGTGATAATGGGTATCCTTGCTTCACCCCTGATCTTACTGGGAAGGCTTCTAGCTTATCCCCATTATAGATAATGCTTGATGAAAGTTTGAGATAGAACCAAAGAGTTTTTTTTAATGTGGGTTATATCTATTGATATTTACCATATTAGAAATGAAAACATCTGTAAATATTCTTTCTGTGATCTTGAGGTTTTCAATGTGCTTCTTTTCTTTTGCCTATTGTTCATCCTCGTAAGAAACTTGCTGATTTTCACTGATAAAAAGAGTTTCTGTTGAGTTAACAACACTGATGCAATCATCATTTTGGACTACCAATACCACTTTCCACCCAAAAGATCGAAAATCTACAGTATGACTGAGGAAGGCAAATACAGTTCTAGTACATTTAGAATATAGATGCTGTTGGCAGAGTAGCAATCAGATCCTTTGACTATAGTATAAAATTTCTTCTTATTGATCAAGTGTGAATAAACTTGTTTTCTTTGGTCCCAGAATATGGAACTATAGATAGAAGTTGTAAAGAGGCAGTTTTTGGCTTGATGAAAGGAAAAACTTACTAATAATTAGAGATCTTGATAAGTGGTTGGGCTCTCCCAGGAGGTACTGGATTCCCCCTCACTGGAAGTTTTCAAGCTGGCACTGGATGACTATGTTGAGTATGTTATAGGGATACATCTCTGACACATACTGTCTGTGTGACCTCAGGCAAATCACTTGATCTTTTAATACTCTAGGGAGTTACCTGGACATAGTCTTATAGTTTCTAATAGACTTAAATTGCTACTGTTGTTCAGTCTTATCTGACTCTTGATGATCCCATTTGGGGTTTCTTGGCAAAGATACTGGAGTGGTTTGCCATTTCCTTCTCTAGCTCATTTTGTAGATGAGAAACTGAGGCAAACAGTATTAATGAATTGCTTAGGATCACACATCTAATAAGTATCTGAGGCCAGATTTGAACTCAGGAAGATGAATCTTCCTGACCTCATCTCTGGTGCTCTATCTACCATGCAACCTTGCTGCCCAATAGACTTACATACTCTAAGACTTTAAGTTCCTGTGTAGATATTGAACTGAATTGGCAGAGGGAATTTCCTTACTCAGGAGTTTCCTGTATCAGTGAAATAACAAATCCAGGGATTAAGGAGCAACACCAGAGCCATTATGGTACCATAGAAAGAGCCCTGAACTTGGAATCACAGGACCTGAGTTCAGAGTCTCACTCTGCCAGTTTATTTCTTGTGTGACCTTGGTCAAGTTACATAACTTTCTTTGCCTTCAATTTCCTCATCTCTAAAATAAGAAGGATGGACTAGATGACTTTCTAGACCTGTGATCTTTTGGAATATATACCTGGAAAGTCATTCCTTCCTATTTTTCCCCCCACAAAAAAGTAGTTCAAGTATGGCTATCTTTTAACTGAAACCTCTGAAGTAATGCTGTTAGATAGAACCATGTCTTACTGAGAATATGAATTTTGACTTTATTTTCTGAATGAATTTTTGGATACAAAAAACATCCTTCCACAACTGCAATTGAATCATTACTTGTCCTTATCAGTTTTTGTGAAGCCTTATATGCTGATGGTAATTGGGAAATTGTAGCTTTTGTTGCATCAAATATTGCTGGCCAAGGAGTATCTGAAAGTAGTTGAAGAGTAATTTTAACAAACTCTTTCAAGATATTCCACCTTTTTGAGATACAGAGAATAGTAAATATAACTTGTTCATCATTACTAGCATTATTTTGTATCATAAAACCAAACTGGCAGCTTTGCACAATAAAAGATTAAAATGATGAGCCATACAAGGAAAGAATAGAGCTTGATTGTTCAGGCTCAGAATTCAAGACTGCCCATCTTTGGTATGCCTTTCACATTTGCTTTGCTGTCACATGCTTTTTCTCAACAGTCATTTATATTTAATCTCATGGATATTAGTAAATCGGCCAAAACTTTTCCAACATATCTCCCTCAAAGACAGTTTTCCCCCAGAACTATAAACATTGGCTTTTCACAAGTAATTGACATTTTGGAGTTAATTTCTTCATGAGATATGGCCTTTGCCTACAAAGTAATGAACCCCCTGACCAGGGATACAGCTGTATTGTCTAAGAATGTAAGTGCTACATAATTTAAGGTATATGATCTGTTATCATTCTGTGATTCAACTACAGAAGCTTAAACAACAGCAGAAAAGATTTTAATACTTGATGTGAGAAACAACAGGTTCTAGCAAGTGGAAGTTTATAAAACATCTCAAAGATTTTTCAGGAAAAGTGAAAGCTTTCTTCTTGCTTGACTTACTTAAAATGCAGTATTTCTTGAAGGAAGAGGAATGGATTGGATACCCCACTCATTATATTACCTATAGATCAGAATTCTTCCATTTCATTGTTCACCAAAGATATGTTTTTGTAGCTCAGTCTCCACAATGAAAAGTAGATATTTACTTTTTAGCCATGTTAAAATTTGATGTTCTCATGAATTTTTGATTCAGAATTATTTAGGCACGCTTGAATTTTGTCTTATTTTACATTGTTCCTCCTTTCTCATCCTCCACCTTCTCCACCTCAAATTTATATTTTCATAAAACTAGCTTCACTCTCCGGAGTCTTGACGTTTATAACTGTGACTTCCGGGTTTGACTCAAAGCCTGATGATTTTATGGAGCCAAGGTATTTATCTTAACATTAATGGGTGGATAAAGATAAATGTTGGAAAGCTATAAGGAATATGCATGGCTTGAAAGAAGAGCTATAAGAGACCCCTGACAACCCTAATCCACCAAGGTGGGAGGGTCCATAAGAGATGAACGTTTCACATACATTCAGATGATTATTTTTCTTTAGAAAAGATTTATTCTTTTTCTTGCTTTTAAAAATGCTGTTTGTTGTATATTATTAGGGACAGCTTGATAGTGCAGTGGATAGAGTTCGGGGCTTAGAGTTGGGAAGAAAAGAGTTTCAAATGTAGCCTCTGTCACTTATAGTCACTTACAGTGATCCTGGGCAAGTCACTTCCCCTCTGCTGGCCTCAGTTTTCTAATCTATAAAATGGGAATAATAACAATACTTACTTCCCAGGGTTGTTGTGAGGATCAAATGAGAAAAAAATTGTAAAGAGCTTAGAACAGTACTTGGCACATAGTAAATACTTTGTAAATGACTCCATGGGAGGAAGAAGGGAATAATGGAGGAAACTATGGCGCTTTTAACAAACAAACAATATCAGTTAAAACTTAATTTGAAATACCACTAATCAGTAGAAATTTAAAACTTATACTATTTTTAAGCTCTCAGCAGTTTTTTGCAATGACCAGAGTTTTAGTGATATGGGCACTTCTGTGTCTTAAACCTAATAATGTCAAGGACAGCATGTTTTATTTTTTCCACAACCCATTTGTATTCTAGTAACCACAAAAATAAAAATTATTTCAAAAAATAAAGCTTGGGTTGACCTCTGATTAGCCTTCTCCTTAATGCTTTATTTGCCACCTTACCCTGACCCCTTGGATGGCATGTGATATAAGAAGAAATGGGGACAGTGTCCCACATGACAGGGTTAATTGCTTAATGCAGGGCTTCACTGGAACTATTATCATCACCATCTTCCTGTCCAAAGAGTGTCTTACCTTGGTCCCTCCTGGAATATGCCCAAGGTCAGGTGACTCTGCTTTGTGACTACTAAATTGAAATTTACTGTTTTGTTGTTTGATTAGAATCTTCACTTTCATTGGTATTACCAGTATTTGGCCTTTGGGTTTTGTTTCCATCCCATTGTACTTCTCTAGGGGCATGGAACAGAGTGTTCTCTACCAAGGGATACGATAAACAGTTGTCATAATAGAGGCCTACATATCAGATTGGTTTAAAACAGGACTAGTTCTTTATTATTGAAAGTACTAGCTCTATCAACAGCATACCCAAGAAAGGACTTTGTAGATATCAATCAGTATTCTAAAAATGCTACTAGCTTTATGTTATAGTGTGTGAATTATTCATTTCAGAGATGATTACATTGGAACTTTAAAATAGCAGTCCTCTGGTCCCTGCTATGGGACCCTCTCATAGGTAAAATCACTTTATAATAAAAGTCTTCAGATCACAGATATAATGCTGAAAGAGGGATAATAACACCTACATTCCAGAGTTGTGAAGAGTGAATGAGATAACATATAAATGGTATGTAAATGCAAGTGATAATTATTTATTATATAATATAGTCTATAAGTGTTATTGCTGTTGTTAATTATTAAGAGGTTGTCAAGTCCAACTCCATCATTTTGTAGATGAGAAAACTGAGATCTATTACAGTTAAGTAATTTACTCAGAGTCCCAAAGTTAATGTGCAAACTTTTTGTCCTGAAATTCTAAGCCTTCTGCAATCTAGTTCCTACCTATCTTACCACTCTTATTTCATATTATTTGCCTTTATCATGTATTCTATATTCCAGGCAGTTGTCTGATTGCATCCTTCGATTTTCCACCTCCATGCGTTTGTGCAGCTCATCCTTTGTTCCAATAATGCATTTCCTCCTCATCCTTGCTAGTTGAAATACTTCTGATTCTTCAGGGTACAGCCCAGGTGCCAACATCTCCATAAAGCTTTCTCTGATTCTCCTCTGAAAGTAACATCTCCCTCTTCATATTTTCTAATTGAACTTTAAATATAATTCTCATTTTCCCTTATCAAAAATCCATCATATGTTATACTTGTCTTAATATTATATCTTCCTTCCACTAATGAGATTGTAAGCTTCTTGAAGGCAGGGACTTTGTCATTTTTCAACTTTATTTCCCTTTTAAAGAACACAGTTCCCAGCTGCTTAATAACTCCTCTATTAGCCAGTGAAGGTTCTAAGGCTTGACTTTGCTTACTGGGAAGGATGAGAATCATAGTTCTGTGACTAACATTTGTTATTACCTCTTTTCTCTTTCTGTGATTGAATGACAAGCTGCTTATGTGAAAGGTGACTTTCTCTGCTACCCTTTCTCCCTACCTTTCCCCATCCATCTCACTCCTACATCTTCATGAAATCCATCTTGCTTTGTCCTCTCCTTCCATTGGGCACACATCAGTGTGTTCTTCTCATAGTCTCATTTTCCTTCTTTTCCTAAGGGGATCAGCACCTGGCTTCCTCTTTACCCTAACTCTTTACCATTATATCACAGAGAATTGAAAAGGACTTCTGAGGTCATCTCGTCTAACCCCCTCGTTTTGTAGGTGAGGAAATTGAGGGCCAGAGAGGTTGAGTGACTTGCCCCAAATCATAGTAGTAGACAGTTGTTGATGCTCCTTCGGACACTCTGGTCACTCAGTTCATCAGTCTCTTGGCTCTTAGGATTCCCACCTTTACTTCTCAGCCTCATTGAGGGAGATAATATGCTTGATTACATCAATATCTTTACATGTCTTACTTCCTTGATCCCGCATGCTGGTATTTTCCTCAAACAAGGTTCTATCCTAAACAGCTCTCCTTCTCTTCACTTCTCTTAAACTTGTCCTCTGCGCTCCTCACAAGCTCCTTTCCCTTCTGCCCTTCAACTCTCCTAGCCTGATCTTCACTTTCTTACCTTCAAAATCTCAACCTTATAGTTAACCAATTCAACTCTCTGTATACCTCAGACTCAAAGTCCTTGACCCCATGTCCTTGCCTGGCAGAATGTCCACCTTGGGTTAACTGTGCCACCTGTTTTTTCAACTCCTACTCCCATGTTGTTGCGTTCTGTTGGAGAAAGTTTCACAATCACACAGCTGTGTCATCTAGGTTCATTTTAAATTTATCTAATTGCAATTGGGCCCTCATTTTTGCCTGATGGTCATTTTATCCTTGCATTGATTGACTATCATATAGACCCCAGAGTGGCCTGTTCTAAACCTTCTCTTCTCTGTCTATACCACTCTGTCCTGCCTTCTCCTTGGCAAAGGAGCTACCTCTCATATTAGCCAGACAGCAGAGGCTATTCATTGTAAACTCCCTGTTCTCTCCCAGTTCTGTACTTCATAACTCCTTCATGTCATCCCATTATCTCTTTTAGTCTCTGATACAGAAAGATCCCATCTATTTGCCAGAGTCAGTCCCTTTCTTATCTTCCTGGTCCATCATTCCTTCTAGTCTTTTCCTGGAGCTTGACTTGGCTACGTAGGAATGTGTTCAGATCTCCCCTGCCCTTAAACCTTCATCTGACTTGCTCATTTCATGAAGCCATCATCTTATATTTTTCTTCCCTTTTACAGCCAAATTCCTTGAAAAATCTGTCTACACTTATTGCTTTTGTTTCCTCACTTGCCACTCTTTCTCATCCCCTTGTAGTCTGACTTCCTGCTCAACTACTCAAAGGTCAGGGCTCTCTCCCAGGTTACCAGCAATTTCATATTTGCCTAATCCATTGGTCTTTTCTCAGCTTTCAACCTTGACTCTCTACTACCTTTGACATTGGTGACCACTACTTTTTCCTGGACACTCTATTCTCCCCAAGCCCTTGTGATGTTTCTCCCCTGTTTATCTTCTTACCTCTCTGACTATTCCTTCTCAGTCTCTTTGAGGGATCATCATCCATTCCCCCCCCTTAAGTATTAGTGTACCCTACAGGTTCTGTGTTGATCTGTATTATCTTCTCTCTGGGCTTACTTCTTGATATTCATTTCCACTTCCTGGTGGATTATCATATCTATTCAGATGATTCGTACTTATATATCAAGTCCTCCTCTTTTTCCTTAGCACCAAGCACTACCAACTGCCTACTGGATGACTCTACCTTGACAACTCAGCATGTTGTTCACTCAACATGTCCAAAGCAGAACTCATTATCTTTCCCCTTAATGTACCTCTCTGCTCAGATTTTCTGTTTCCATTGAGGGGATTACCATCTTTCTAGTGACTCAGGTTCACAACTTGGAATCATTTTTAGCTCTTCCTTCATTACCATTCACTTTTCAGATCTTGTTAATTACTATCTCCACCATGTTTGTTCATCTTTTCACTTCTCTTCCATCTCACTGGGATCATTGTAATAACCTTCAGATTGATTTCCTTTGCTTTTAGTCTCTTCTCACCAATACTTCCTCCACTAGGCTGCCAAAATAATCTTTCTTCAGTGTAGATCTGACTGCCATTATGCTGCTCAAGAAGGTAAAGTGTCTTTCTGTTGTCTCTAGGATGAAATATATTCTTTTCTGTTTGACATTTGAGTCTTTCATAAGCTGGGCTCTAGACATTAACTCTCAGATAAACTGGCTTACTCATTCATCCTTGGTCATGATGCCTACCTGCATTTTGCCTGTCCAGGGATGCTCTCAGCCTTCCCTGTTGCCTCTGGGAATCTAGGTTCCTTCAAGGCTCAACTCAAATGCTACTTTCTTTATGAGGTCTTTCATAATTCTTCTTCCCCCTTTTCTTTCCCACAATCCATATACTTTGTAGTTATGTATTTATTTCTTCAATTATTTATTTATTTTTGCTTTGCTACATCGGATTAAAAGAATGTAAGTTCCTTGAAGGCACACTGTTTTTACTTTTATTTTTGTCTTTGTTACACCAACATCCAATACAGGGGTGGGGGTCCTGTGACCTTGAGGCCATATGTGGTCCTCAAGTGTGACCCTTTGATGTTCAAAGACTGAAGTTTTCTCACCCCACAACAATACCTTACATAGAGTAATTTTTTTTCTTTAATGAAAATGCTTTTCAAATAGCCTACAGAGTCATTGTCTAGTCTTATTGTTTCCTGTAGTGAAATTATTAAGTCACATTTTTTAATGTCTTTTGAAGGAATAGATTTAATTTTTTAACGACTAGTTGTTAACATGGTTTAGCTATAACAACAGCAATAACATAGCTAGCATTTACATATTGATTTGGGACAACTAAGTGATGCACTGTCCTAGAACCCATTCAAACTCAGCCTCAGACATAGCTGGGTGACCCACTTAACCCTATAGGCCCCAACCCCTCCTTCAGCAAAATGATCTAGAGGAGGAAGTGGCAAACTACTCTGTCATCCATGCCAAGAAAACCCCAAAAGGCATCACAAAGAATTGAACACGACTCAAAAATGGCTTAACAACAACAAAAACATGCTGATTTAAGTTGGCAAAAGTACTTCATATGTTGTCTCCTTTGGTCTTCACAACTGCCTTGGATGGAAGGAGCTATTATTATTTCCATTTTATAGATAAGGATTCTGAAGCTGTCAGAAGAAAGGTGACTTGACCAGGGTCACAAAGCTAGTTAAGAGTCTGAGTCAGAGGATTTAAATTCAGGTCTTCCTGACTCCGAGGCCATTTTGAAGATTCTTTACTGCAGGGTAGAAACAATTTGCACCAGAGACAAAAAGATGCTTTTTTCCCTTTTCTTTCCTTTTCTTTTTATGTAGGGTGTCATCTGCTGAGCAAGCTTCATGAAGTGGAGGGAACAATACCCATTGCTAGCAATATCTAGGTTTGTTGTTTATTGTTGTTCTAAATTCCCTTTGGGGCATTCCCTAAATCATTTAGCTTCCATGACCCAAATTAAGGGTAGATTTTCCTTTGTTCAGTGTTTCAGTTTTGTCCAAATTATGGTGACCCCAACTTGTGGTCTTCCCAGCAAAGATACTAGTGCAGCCTACTACCTCCCTCTCCAGCTCATCCCACAGATGAGAAAACTGATCTGCTCAGGGTCACACAGCCAGTAAGTGTCTGAGGTCAAATCCAAACCCAGGTTTCCCCTGACTCTAAGCCAGTGCTCCATCCACTGCACCACCCAGTTGACCCAAGGTAAGATTAGAAAACTATATTTGTTTGCAAACCTCCAGATATATTTTTCCTTTGTGTCCCTTTTTTCTTTTTTGAATTTATTTAGTATTTCATTTTCCTTAGTTACATGTAGAAATAATTTTTACATTTTTTTTTTAATTTTGAGTTCCAAATTCTCTCTCTTCCTCCCTCTTCATCTTCCCTCCTTGAGAAGGCAAGTGATTCAATGTAGATTACACATATAAAGTCTTGCAATAACATTTTCATATTAGTCATGCTCTGAAAGAAAACAGATTAAAAAAAAACCTCAAGAAAAGTAAAGTACAAAAGTATGCTTCAATCTGTATTCAGATACCATCAGTTCTTTCTTTGGGGATGGATAGCATTTTTCATCATAAGTCCTTCAGAGTTGTCTTGGATCATTGCATTGCTGAGAACAGCTAAGTCATTCGCAGCTGATCATCTTACAATATTGCTGTTACTTTGCATGCAGTACATTTCACTGTATTGCCTCATGTAAGTCTTTCCAGGTTTCTCTGAGAGCATCCTGCTCATCATTTCTTGTAGCACAATAATATTCAATCATAATCATATATCATAATTCGTTCAGACATTCCTCACTCGATGGGTATCCTCCCAATTTCCAACTCCTGCCACCTGAAAAGAATTACTATAAATATTTTTGTAGATATTTTTTGTTTTTCATCTCTTTTGAGATACAGATATAGTAGTGCTATTGCTAGATCAAAGGGTATGCATGGTTTTATTTCTCTTGAGTCATATTTGAAAGTCAGATTTTCTATTCAACTCTGGTCTTTTCATCAAGGATGCTTCAAAGTTCTTTGTTTCATTGAATGTCCATTTTTTCCCCCTGAAGGAGTATACTCAGTTTTGCTGAGTAGGTGATTCTTGGTTGTAATCCCAGTTCCTTTGTCCTCTAGAATATCATATTCCAAACCTTCTGATCCTTTAATAAAGCTACTAAATCTTGCTCTATCTTGACTGTAGCTCCACAATACTTGGATTGTTTCTTTCTGGATGCTTGCAATATTTTCTCCTTAACCTGGGAGCTCTGGAATTTTGTGATAATATTCCTGAGAGTTTTCATTTGGGGATCACTTTCAGGAGGTGATTGGTAGATTCTTTCAATTTCTATTTAACCATCTGGATCTAAAATATCAGAGCATTTTTCCTTGATAATATCTTGAAATATGATGTCTAGGCCCCCCCTTTTTTGATCATAGGCTTTAGGTTGTCAAATAATTTTTAAATTATGTCTCCTGAATCTATTTTCCAGGTCAGTTGTTTTTCCAATGAGATATTTCACGTTGTCTTCTATTTTTGCATTCTTTTGCTTTGGTTTTGTTGTTTCTTGATATATCAAAAAGTCATTAGCTTTCATTTGCTCAATTCTAACTTTTAAGGAATCATTTTCTTCAGTGAACTTTTGTACCTTCTTTTCCATTTGACCAATTCTACTTTTTAAGGAGTTTTTTTCTTAAGTGAATTTTCATATCCCTTTTTCCATTTGTCCAGATCTTCTTTTCAAGACATTTTTCTCCTCATTGGCTTTTTGTGCCTCTTTTACCATTTGGTATTATCTGTTCTTCAAGGTATTATTTTCTTCAGTATTTTTGTGTTTCTCCTTTACCAAGCAAAGCTGTTGACTCATTTTCTTGATTTTCTTTTATCACTCTCATTTCTTTTCCTAATTTTTCCTCTGCCTCTCTTACTTGATTTTCAAAATCCTTTTTGAGCTCTTCCATGACCTAAGACCAATTCACATTTTTCTTGGAGGCTTTGGATATAGGAGCTTTGTCTTTGTCATCTTATTCTGAGTGTATTTTGACTCTCCTTGTTACCACAGTGGCTTTACCTGGTCAGAATTTTTTTCTATTGTTTGCTCATTTCCCAGCCGATTTCTTGACTTTTAACTGTTTTATTAAAGTGGGGCTCTGCTTCCAGGGTGGAAGCTTTATGGGTTTTATGCAGCTGTTTTAAGAGATAATTCTTGGGACCTATAAATTTTCAGTTCTTCCAAGGTGGTATGATGTAAGGAGAGGCATGTTTACTACTCTCTTGGCCCATACTCTGGTCTCTGAGTGACCACAGGCACTCTTTTCTGCCCTGGAGCTGCCTCCCACTGTGGCCTCAAGCTATGGTGTGCTAGTGCTCCTCACCCTGGGACTGCCACCCAGGACTGCAACCTGGATCCAAGTATGAACAAAGCAACAGTCCTGCCACAGTGCTAGCAGAGACCCCTCTGATCTCCTTCTGACCAGTTGTTTGATCCCCTTACTGTCTGTGGGATGAGAACTCCAGAAGCAGCTGCTCCCACTGCTCATTCAGTGGCTCCCAAGGCCTGCTCCTGGTTTTCCAGGGCTGGGGATATTCTGGTATAGCCTGTGCTGTACTGTACTACACTCTCACCCACGTGCTACAGACCAGAGACCTTTCCTTCTGACCTTGTAAGTTGTCTTTGGCTGGAAAATTGTCACCACATCCTTTTGTGGGTTTTGCCCCTCCAGGAATTGTTTTATGGCATTATTTGAAAGTGTTCAAAAGGGTTGAGGGAAGAGCACAGGCAAATCACTGTATTTTCTCCACCATCTTGGCCTAGAGTAATTTTTAAATAAATACTTATTGAAACAACCTTGTTTTCTAGACAGATCATTTTTTCCAAACTATTTCATTCCTAACAGTCTCCTATCTCACAGATTTTAGAATAAGAAGTGACATTTCAAGATAATAAAAGTCAATTTCCACATTTAACAGATAAAGAAACTGAGTCCTAAAAAGGTGAAATGAATTTAAATTAACATTGCTAGTTAGTGTTAAAGCTCATGTTAAGTGGTCCATTAAAGTGTATCTGGAGTATTGAGTGAGATGATGTCTGAGTCAAAGTATGGGTAGAGTCAAGTAAATGAGATTTCTCTCATACATCAGTGGCTAGCAACATGACCAAGAAGAGGAGTTGTAAATGTAGATTATTTGGGGGTACCTTTTTTAATCCTTAGAAGACTTCCGGCATATTCAATTTTAAAATGATTTAATGTACTATAAAGGCCCACTCAAACCAATTAGTTTTTCCCAGCTAATGAATTTGTTGGCATAACAAAATGCAAACTGTGTCAGTTATAGTTTTTGAAAGAGGAATAAACATTCCTCTGAGTTGCTTTCCTTTAACTAATGGAATTTTCTATGATGTTTACTTCAAACAAAATCATAAATTCATTCTTTCTAATCCCAATAAGCTTTGTGGAAACACTGATTAAGGTTTCAAACACCATATTTTCTCATTTTTAACCAGTTTTCCATTTTAACCTGCTTTTCTACATTATCCTTTATAAGCCTGTTTTAGGAATTCCATCTTTTTTTCAAGAGAATGGAAAAAGTTTTTTGTACCTTGCAACAGCTGTTTTATTGGGAAATGAAGTTGCTGCTACATAAAGTAATATTCTGCTTTTAGTCAAATACACTTATATCTGATTTGTACACTGTGATAGGAGACAGATTTTTCTGAAGGGGGGGTGGAATAGCTTACTTTCATTTGAAAGAGCCAAACAGTCTTTAAGACTTTTTAACTTAAGTGTCCATATAAAACTTAATATTTTAACATCTCCTAGGAGGTTTCCCATATAGCCACCAAAGAAAGAGTTGGCCAATTGGGTACCCCATTGCAACCTATTTAACCACTTAGTGTAGTGACCCAAGCAAGTTTTCAAAACTGTTGCAGAAGAGTTGCTAATCTTCATGAGAGGAAGATCCCCCATACATGGAGTCATGGAATTCCCAACAGTGATGAAATCACAAATCCAACTACGAGGGTGGTATTCTGAGATTTATTCTCTCTCTCTCTCTCTCTCTCTCTCTCTCTCTCTCTCTCTCTCTCTCTTCTTCTGTCCCTCCCTCCTTCCCTCCCTCCCTCCCTCTCTCCTTCCCTTCTTCCCTCCCTCCCTCCCATATATATATAAATGTGTGTCTATGTACATGTGAACACACACTATGTTTCCATAATTGTGTATTACATGTATATATTTTATGCATACATATATGTTATAGAAATATATGCTACTACCATGCATAGGATAAAAGAAGCTGCTTCCAAGATTAGATTTGTTGCTTACCATTGGCTGTTTTGGTGAGATTTTAGTTAATTCTTCTTATAGGTCAAAATTTGATTGTGAATTTAAATTGTTGTTTCATGCATAGACACTATACCGGATGAATAAGTAACATTTAGTTGCTTTCTTAATAAATCCTTGTTAATTGGTTAATGGTTTCTTTCTCAATGCTAGATATTTGGCTTATTTCAGATTCTGAAGGGAGTGGCAGCATAGTTAAACATTTAATTCTTTTATACCTCTTGACTTCTCAGAATTTAAAAAAAAATTTTCCTACTGTTTATCTTCTAAGATCTCTCCTTAATCTAGCCTGCTAACCTGGAGTACACATCATAACTAAAATGTTTTCAAATTTAGAAAGCTACATGTTCAAAATTCTTTAGTACTATACCTCCTTTAAGACACAAGCTTTTAGGTACTTAATAATATTGATCGACTGATAGATAAACAGAAAAAACACTGAACTCAATGTTAAAAAACAAAACAAAACACTAAGTTGGGATTTTGGCCCTGCCATTTAACTTTGTGACCCTGAGCAATTTTATTTACCCCTCTGATTGTCTTTGATCTGTAAATGCGAATTTTTTTTTGAACAACTGAATTCTTTCCTAGGATTGGTGTTAAGAATCTGATGAAACAATATCTACAAAGTGCTTTTTAGTCATTAAGCACTAAATACAAATACCAACCATCATGCAATAAACATGCTGCTGAAAAGCTGCCCAAAATAGCCACCTGAGTTAAAGTGGGAATGATGAAGTTTTAGATGTTGTTTGAATAAACTGTGCTTGGTCTCTTCGAGTACAGTCTTTGCTTGCCTACCCCTTAGTCAGGGACAGGGCCTCTTTTGAAAGCAGGCTTTCAGGCTCATGAAGCTACATTGTGTAAACATCTTAAGCAATAATTTATCCTCCAGAAGGCAGCCAAATGAACAGTTCCAACCTGGTTAGGGTTCCCTTAAAGCTCAAAGCAGCATGTTTTCTCCTTAAACAGATAAACATAGTGATAAGGTCCTATAACAGTAGTAAGGTCAAAAGCAATAATGGATTGTGATCAGAAACAAAATTGATGAGGAATTACTATTTAATTCTTTCCCCTGAATAAGCTGCACACTGCAAGTGGATATGTTTCTTGCCTACTGAGATTAGAAAAATTGCTTCACCCCAGACTGATGAAGCATTTGATTTGTTTTTATATTATGCTTTTGAGCTAAATGACCTTGCAATGAGATCACAGTTCCAGAAATCAGAGGTGAGAAGGTCTATCAGAGCATCTGATTCATCCTGGTACTGGTTAATAGTATGATGTGAGAGCAGGATTTAAAAAAAAGAACAACTAGGAGAAATGTAGTTTTTAAGACAAATGGAATATACTCTTCCTAACCTCATTTACAGTTTCCCCAAAAAGCTATTGTTTCCTTTTTTTCTTAAACAGAAATAAGAATAAAATTAGGCAAGCCTCAGAGAAACAAAAACAAAACCTCAGCAGCATTTTAAAGAGCATGTGTGATTTTCAGTTACAATGCTTATTGCTCAAAGTTCTTGCTAGTGGTACTAAATCACATCCACTGAGGTCTGCAGCACTATGAACCTTCCCTCTTTTCTTCTGCACTGTGTGTGTGTGTGTGTGTGTGTGTGTGTGTGTGTGTGTGTGTGTGTGTGTGAAAGAAAGAGAGAGAGAGAGAGAGAGAGAGAGAGAGAGAGAGAGAGAGAGAGAGAGAGAGAGAGTGGGGGTGAGACAAACGGGGGAGAATGGGGGGGGGGTGAGACAGAGAGATAGAGATAGAAAGCTTGAGTGTTACGATATTTCCACCGCCTCTCCCCCCCCCCCCCCCCCCCCCCCCCGCAAGGAAAAGGGATGTCGCATCCTTCTACCTCTGCGTTTAGTGGACAGAGGTTGTTTACTACTTTCTACTCGGAATAACATGCCAATCATGTGGGACCTCCCTTTTCTCTGTCCAATTGGCTTGTTGGGAAATTCCACCTTTATGTTGGTACTCGATTAGTGACTGGCTAAAGGAGCTTGTCAGTCAAATGGGCATCCCACAAAGATGCAGTAGTAGTATGAGGGACGAAATCGACGCAGCTGAAGGGAAGTCATCCTCTTCTCTCAACTAGAATTGGGTACATCTTAGTGAAACTGAAAAGCAGTAACCTAAATCAGTAATGTCTCTTGATGGCATCAGCCCCGAGTTGAAAAGAGAGAATCAGGGAAACCCTCCTATTTATTTGTTTTGAAGCCTAATTTTGATGCAGCTGCAGATCCACCCTTCAGCCCCCACGCGCGCCCCCCTCCCCCAGTGATTCTCCCCTCTCCCACTGAGAGGCCATTACAGCCTGCTGTTTACATAGTGACATTCCTCTCCTATCCCCTTACTTACTTCATGTTCTGAGCCTGATTTTTTTTTCTAGCAGGTGGTGTAGGGAAAGCAGGAAGGAGGTTGTTTTTCTCTATGTTTTCCGTCATGAGGGGAATCCTAGCTTTGTGAATATGTATCCATTAAATGCCACCATTTAATCTACTCTCATTTACCCTCTTCAGATTATATCGGATACTTGAATGTGAAAGAATTATTTCGGGTAGGAATAAAGCATCAGAAATGGGTATGGTTTCTGTGGGATTGCCAAAAGACTGATTTTTACAATGCAAAATACTAGTTTAATTTTTTTCCTTCTTCAAAGGCTAGTTTCTTCTAAAGGAATTGATGGTTTGCATTTGTTTGTTTGTTTTTAGGGCAGCGTTGTGGGGTTTTTTTAAAAAAAAATGTTTTTCTGCCTTTTGCTGTGATCTGAATCAGGTTTCCTATTTCCACCAGTACAATGTGGTTGTATTCAATGTGATAGAGGAGTAGTGGACATGAATTATTTGCGACAGGGTTGCCCGGAAAATGTGGAACGGATTTTACGTAGAATGGAGCAGCTCTGGTGTCAGAGTCTTCTCTGTTACACAGACTCCGAGCAGGAAGCAAAGCCAAAATGGCACAGCAAAGCATGTGGCATTCAATTTAAAATGACCTTTTTTCCCAAAAGCCAAAACCCCACTCTTTCTTTTACACACATGTTCTCTCTCTCTCTCTCTCTCTCTCTCTCTCTCTCTCTCTCTCTCTCTCTCTCTCTCTCTCTCTCACACACACACACACACACACACACACACACACACACTCACAATTATTTAGAAATACTTTTTTTTTGCAGGCTATTAGACAGATGGAAAAAAAATTTTACAATGAAAAAACTAACGTAAATGTTTTCTGTATGGTTACTTTAGTTCAAGGCTCCTTGAGTTTTCCAGATCTTAATAAATGACAAACAAGGGTAGTCATCATTTACTTCATGACTAATAGAAAGTATTCTAATTGATAAACTGATAATTAGCAAAATTGTATGTGGAGGTCATGACTTGTAAGAAATCCATTCTAACCCTTCTTAAGAAATAGCCGATTTGGATACAACCACTTGGCTTGGCAAATCTCTTCAGCTACTATAGAATATCGTGAAATGAAATAGAAATTAGATCCTTCTAACTCTGAGATTCTATATAATAAATAATATGATATAAATGTGACTTGTAGTGTATTAAAATGTGAGAAGCAATTTATAGAAGGAACCAAACTTACTTTATTCAGAGTAAATATGGCTAAAATTAAATGTGGTAACATTGTATTTTTCTCTTTTTCCCTCTGTTTTATAAAATTTGTCATAAAGCTGGGAAAAGAGAAAACCCAAGTGGGATCATGTAGAGTTGGCTGAAACAATTGAACAACAATAAAAATTGTTAAAAATTTACTTCCTTTATAAGTCAGAAGATTATTTTTGTCTATAACCTACTTTAAAAAAAAACCAACTTGCTGAGTTTTCTAAATGGAAGAGAATTTTCAAATCATTGAGCACGACTTACCTATTTTGCAGATGAGGAAACCTCAGTTCTAGGATACCGTGATTTGCCAGGGTCACAAAAATATTAATAAACTGAACAATCATTTAATCATTATAATTAAAGCCAATATAATCACTATAATAAACACATGAACCTTGCTGTCTTATCCAATGAGATATACATGAAATGATTTTTAATAAAACATAAAATATCATTTAAACTATAAGCTTCTATGAATAGTTCAGCTTAGATGACAACTTTGTTTAGTTAAGTGGAGAAAATGGAAATTAATGAACTCATTTTCTACTAAGAACAACATGAGAAAGTGAAGATGAAAAGTGGATATGTATATAAAAGTATATATACCTTCTTGAGTAGACTTTTAATATTAAAGCATTCAATATTAGAATCACAGAATTTTAATCCCGGGGAAGACCATAGGGTTGCTATAGTTCAAGCCTCTCATTTTACAAATAAGAAAATGAGGCCAGGAGAGGGTAACTGATTGGTTCAAGGTCGTCTAGCTAGTCACATGACTGTCAGGGACTGAAATGTAATTGTGACATCCTGTTGATTTTTTCCTACTATGCTACACTGTTTCATGAATTGTATGTTTTTATATTGACTAAAAAAATACAAATTAACATTATCTGTGTTATATTGTATTTTATTTATTTTGCTAAATATTTCCCAATTACATTTTAATCAGTTTTGGCTCCACTGGGGAGTTTCCTGGCTTTGAGTTTGATACCTCTGCCTTAAAGAATATTTAAAGATCCTCTTAAGTCCTTATTTTAAGTAAATATTCTCCCCTTTCACCATACTTCCTATATTGCCCATTATTCATATCTCTTACTATTTATTTACTGCAACATTGTGAGCCTTTGCCTTTGTCCTTTCTGCATCTCTTGTTCTTGTTTTTTCAGTCAACCTGTCTGTCTGTAGAGAAGCCAAGCTTTATAGTGCCAGGATACACAGTCTGATGGACCAAAATTTGTTATAGCGTGATAGTATACTTGGGAGAAAAGTGGATAAAAATAAAGTGAATTGTTCAGGTTTGTCTTCTGTTAAAGGAAGCTGCTGGTTTTTTCTCTTAGCTTTTGAACTTACTGTGTCAAACAAAAATAAACCAATCCTATTTTGTTATCAGTGTTAATTTTTAATTGCAAAATCAACTGGTGCAGAGTATGATGGCTATAATCCCTGCTACTAGGGGAGGCTGAGACTGGTGGATCTTTTGAGCTGGAGAGTTGTGAGTAGGGTTGAAGCATTAATTTGATACAGGTACAGCAGGTCCAGGAGGATGAGACTCTCAAGACACCTGAGAAGTGAACCAACCCAGGTTAAAAAACAGAGCAGGTTAAAACTTCTCCTAGCCAGTCAGCAGTGGGATCCTTGTGAGTGGGCCTCTGCACTTCTACCCTGTGTGAGATAGGAAAACTAGTCTCCAAAAAAAAAAAAAAAATCACCACTATTTTTATAGTGTTCTACCCCTAATAATTCACCATTGCTTACATGATTAAGTATAAATTTTTTTAGCTTGAATTTCCCTAAGTGGTCCTTAATATGCTTTGGTTTGACTTTGTATAATCAGGCCATATTTTACCTTTCAGACTTCACTGGTGGTGTGGTGTAGTGTTACGTACACTAAATTTGAAAGATCAAATTCCAGCTCTAGTACTTACAACATATTTGATTAAAACTCTCTAGGCCTCTGCTTTCTCATCTCTAAAATGAGCTCTTTGAATTAGATTATTTCTTTGTCTTCCAGCTCTATCATCCTGTAATTCCACAATCCACTTCCTTTTTAATTATCTTCATCAATTTTCATGTAACTGTAAAGGGCAAGGAAGGCCTAACATTTTCTTCAACAGAATAAACCAATCCAAAACTCAGCTATCTAAATACCTCACTGATGCAGAAGACAGACAAAATTTTTTTTAAAAAAGTTATAATTTATAATAGCTATCCTATCATTTAAAAGTTAGCAGCCTAAGCTTTGTAAAATGTTTTATGTTTTATTCAATTGGTCCTCACAACAATCCTGTGAACTGGGAGTTATTTTCACCATTTTACAGATAAGGAAATTAAAACAGAGTGAAGGTTAAGTGACTTAAGTCTTCCTGCCTCCAAGTCTAGCTTTCTGTCCACCAGGCCTCCAAACTGAAAATGAGCAAAAAGAGGCTTCTGAACCATTAGAATAAATGTTACCAAATCCGTATACTATATGTCCAATGGAGAAAGTCTTGTCTTCATTCATATTTTTATTTGGGACAGCTAGATGGCGCCATAGTTCATAGAGCACTGAACCTGTAGTCAGGGAGGATCTGAATTCAAATTCAGAATCAGATGCATAATAACTGTGTGACCCAGAGTGAGTCATTTAACCGCTGAGTGCTTCAATTTCCCCATCTGTAAAATGGGAATAAAAAGAGCACCTCCTTCCCAGGGCTGTTGTGAGGATTAAGTGAGACAATAATTGTAAAGCACTGAACACAAATAGATGGTCAGCTATTAAATACAAATTTCCTGATTTTCAAGACTACAACAGATTAGAAGCTATTTATCGAAAGTGAGATAAAGGAGTGACTTTGAGTTGCTGGAAGTGATGGCTGATATAAAGAAGGGAAAACAAACTTTTTTTTAAAAAAGTAGGCATACAATCTCAGATTGTTTATGGAACCATTTTACTGTAGAGACAAATACACCTCAGTAGTCCCTAAGAAGTTTTGCTTTATTACTAAACAACTAACATTCATAATGATGATCCCAAGTTATAAAAACAGTGAAATTAAGTTCAATATTTTCTTTAAAAAAAACCAAACAACTATGAAATAAATTTTATAAAACTATCCATGAAAAGACCTCTTTGGCTGTAGTTTAAAAAATTTCTTAAGGATTGCACAACCTAGTCTATTCTCCTTCATTTACTGATAAAGGAAATTAAAGTCCAAAGTAATTAATGACTTACCCAAGGTCTTACCACCCAAGTGACTTACACAGGTTTGTCACTAGCAGAACCAGACTTGGATTCAGGTTTCCTGTGCCCAGTTCAAAGCTCCCATCATTGTTCTAAAGATGTGAGGACTAGTTTGAAGAAGGACCACTTAGCAAACTTTATTTATACTTGTATCCTAAAAATACATTGCTCCTGTTCCATGAGGTTCTGCATTAATTCTGGATGCTGAAAAATGGCCACATCCTTGGATTTCATAAATATGGCTGGATTTTTATCCCCAACTCCCAAAGTAGCCTTTTTCATTTGGGGGCAATTTTAATGGATGAGAAGTTTTTCCTGACATTGAACTGAAATTTGCCTCTATCCCATTTTAACAAGAGTAGAACAAGTCTAATGTGTCTGCCACAAATAAACCCTTCAATCCTGTCCTATGAGGAAGGTTCAAGTTTTCTCCAAATTTTCATCAATCACTTCTAAGCATACTGGCTCATCAGTGAGTTTGTAGTTCCTTTAAACTGGGCAGAGTTCTTCCACCTGAACTGCTGTGCTGTGAACCCATATGTCCCCCATCTAGTCCTGGTTCACTTGACTTAAAAAAAATAAGTTAATCTATTTATTTTTAGTTTTTAGCATTCCCTTCCATAAATTTTAAATTTTCTCTTCCTCCCTCCTCTCCCCCCTCTCCAAGATGGCATGTAATCCCATATAGGCTCTACTTATGCATTCCTGTTAATTATATTTTCACATTAGTTGTGTTGTATAAAAGAATTAGAACAAATGGAAGGAACCATGAGAAAGAAAAATACAAAACAAAAAAAGAAAATAGTTTGCTTCGGTCTACATTTGGACTCCATATTTCTTTCTCTGGATGTGGATGGCATTTTCCATCATCAGTCTTGGAATTGTTTTAGATACTTGCATTGCTAAGAAGAGCCAAGTCCATCAAAGTCAGACATCATACACTGTGGCTTTTACTATGTACAATGTTCTCCTGGTTCTGTTCGCTTCACTCAGCATCAGTTCATATAAGTCTTTCCAGGTTTTTCTGAAGTCTGCCTGTTCATCATTTCTTACAGCACAATAGTATTCCATTACATTCATATGCCACAACTTGTTTAGCCATTCCCTAATTGATGGGCATCCCCCCACCCCAATTTCCATTTCTTGGTCACCACAAAAAGAGCTGCTACAAATATTTTTGTACATGTGGGTCCCTTTCCCATTTTTATGATCTTTTGGGGGTACAACCCTAGAAGTGGTATTGCTGGGCAAAAGAGTATGTACATTTTTATAGCCCTTTGGGCTTTTTATCAATTGGGGAATTGCACTTGACTTTTTGAACGTGGTATAGGACTTTAAAATTTAATGGGATAATAAATAGAAATCTGTGAGTCAATAAAATTTATTAAACACCTACTACGTGCCGGCACTTTGCAAAGCACTAGACAAATAAATAAATTGTTGGGTCACCTACAAAGTTTGATTTTTCTGAGATCATGATAGAGTACAATTTGCAACTGTTTAGAATCCTGTGAAGGATACTCTAATTTAAATGATGAACTTTTGTGGTAGATAGCAATGCAAGCTCATTGAAAGCCTTACGCAATTTCTGAAATGTAACATGGGCTCATTTTTTTCTCCCATTTAATTCTGGGTAATATGCATTCTTCGTTAATGCGTTTTTTGTTTTGTTTTTCTGTGTGGATTTTTAGGCCAGTATTTAATTCACCATTTATCTCATTGAAGAGATTCAGAAGCTTGGTGAAATCAGCTTTATGTCCCAAGCAAATAAGAAGCATCTGTACAACCTTATCCATGGTAAAGGAATTCTCTTGGATTCTGCAGATGGCAAGATTGAATAACATTGTTTCTTGATTTGTATTCCAAATAATAAAGGATCACTGAACCAACTTATCTGTATTATATCTGTAATGAAATTTTATATGGTTCTTAGTATATGCAAGGAAGACATTTTGGGGTGTGTGTGTGTGTGTGTGTGTGTGTGTGTGTTCAGACAGCAGTATGTTCTTTACACCTCAGTCAATTCTGTGATTATAAAGACATGATCTAAAACAGGGATTTTAACCTGGGATTTGATCCATGAATAACTTCCAGGGGAAGAGGGCATCCATCAACTTGGATGGAAAAAACTTACATCTTTAGTTTCACTAACTTTGAATTGAAATTCAGCATTTTTTTTTAGGTATGTATGCAGACCAAAAACAGTTTTTGTAAAAAAGAGTCCATAGGCTTTGCCAGATGGTCAGAGAGGTCAATGTCACAAATAGTAAATAACCACAACTCTACATACAGGTAACACAGAGGGCTATGAAAGTATTCATGGTGGATATGAGGCTCCTTACCTCTTCCTCAAAATCCCTTAAGAAATAGCTTAAGCACCTTCCCTTCCTTGGTCCCTCCCAACTGCCTATTTATTCTGTGTGTATTTATACAGACACATGCTATTTCTCCTTCCTTGAAGGGCTTATTTCACTTTTGGACTGTGTCTCTATTTCCAGTGCTTTAAGCATAGTAAGTGCATAATAAATGCTTATTGATTGAGTGATAAGATACAGGATGTTCCAAAAGTCAGTATGATTTTAAGCATTAATAACTTACTATTACTAATTACTATTGATGACTTAGCCAAAAGAACTAACTTAAAAGACAAGACTAAGAATGCGTGTGATTATATTATGTCATGGAAATGCTTGTTTCATTCCATAAATTAAAAATAAAGTAATTATTTTTATAAAAGAGCCTGTATGTCCAGAAAAAGAAGTGAGTTAGTCATGTAGCAAGATTAAGGATTAAAAAAATGATCACTCTAAGTGTTATACTGATATTCACAAACTAATTTAAAAACTCAGAGGAATACATCTAATGTGATTAATAGTTACTCAATGGAGAATTTATTGAATTATATGGATAAAAATTACATAGAATGAATCATATAATGAGTAGTTTAAGATTTGCACCAGTGTAAAAAGTACACAAACAAATGAGATCAAGGATCCATTAAAACAGACGTCAGACTTGCAAAGTGTAAATGATAAGATTTTGTCTGCTTATACAAAGTAGAAAAATATTTTTGAATTTTGATTGTCATTCAACATATATAACCTCTTAGTTTCTTATATCATTGGAATCTGATAAGCCTGTCCATGTTTTTTCTTCAGAGTTATTCATAAAAAATGTTTTATAGCAGAGGGCCAAGGATAGGTCTTAAATGGGAAGGGTATAGGGCAGAACTAAGCTAAGGCTTTGCCAATACCACTTCTTCCTCTACATGCAAATATAACTATTTACACTCCCATTCCAAAAGCAAATTGGTCATATGCCTTCCATCCTATCCAAAATAGGAGGGCAGTTCTGACTGGGTAAGAAGAAACTTCAATTACCATTTCCCCTGACAGATAACTTTAAAGTTTGTAAAGAGGTTCTGATGCAGAAAACAGTATTTACTTTTATTTCCAGGTATTACAGCCTGCATATTACTTGATGGAGAATGGAAATCCCAGGCAATAGCATTGCCAAACATTTATTAGAGTCAAAAAAAAGGCTAAATATGTGCTTCTGGAGTACAGTGTTTTCCCTGCATTTATAACTACATTAAATGGCTGAGATCATCCTTGTATACTTGGTGAATTAGTGGTATTTCTAAAGTACACAATTCATTTTAAAAGGGGGGATTAAGTTGATAATATTTTCTACTGAGAAGAAAAATTACATACAAATGGAAATGTTTTCATGAAAATTTTTTTTATTGAAATGTTTCCCAAGAGAACTCTGGTCCCAACACATCACAGAATGATGTTAGATTAAAAGGAATGAAGAAAGGCAGAATGTAAATAAAAGTGAAACTGACCAGTCTCGTTTTACTGTCCAAGTGGCTGTTCAGAGAGCCACAACACTAAAACAGAACCACACATGTTTTAAGATAAATCAAATATATTTTTCAAGTTAAATAAATGCTTTCATATTTTTTACTGAATTTTTGAAACTTTTTCCCCTTAACAGACCCTTTTGAATACTAAATTACTTTTCCTTTGAATTGAATATCTGTCTTTCTACTTGTTGAGGTTGACTTCTGAGATACCAGAAATTAACCTGGTGAAGAATACTGAGTAAAAATTGGAAATATTTAGACCCACAGACAAAGTTCTTCTGGGACATGTTAATTGTATGCTACAGAGATCAACAATGTAATACTTAACTAATGTATAGTGAGGCTAACAAGATGTAGCAAAATAATAAATGAACTTTTGTATAGCTATATGAGGAACATGATCAAAGATCTCTTAAGATGAACATACTGAATTTTGTGGGAGATTGGTTTTGTGTAAGGTAGAGAAAAAGCTTCAGGTTTGGAGCTATTGGTACTGGATTGATTTTAGTTATGACTGCTACTTACTACTTGTATGAGTTTAGGCAAGTCCCAACTTTTAGGCTTCAGTTTTCTTCTCTGTAAAGTGAGAGAATTGGACCAGATGACCTCGGAAGGTTTCTTCCAGCTCTAAATTATGATCCTGCAACCTCTGAGGTACCTTTAAACTTGGAGATTCTATCAATGGTAATATAAATATATCTGATATAGGCATGAACTTTCTTCTTTTCCCTGAAGAAATAGGAACTTTAGTCTGCTTGTTTTTTATAGTCTCCATTCCCTTTGTCATAGTTCCTAATTAATTGTGAGTATTTAATAATTATTAATAATAAATATAGGGTAACTAGGTGGCACAGTGGATGCAGCACTGCACCTTGAGTCAGGAAGACCCATCTTTCTGAGTTCATATCTAGCCTCAGACACTAGCTGTGACACTGGGCAAGTCAGTAGCCTCAGTTTTGCCTCATTTGTATTTGTAAATACCTCAGTTTCCTCATCTGTAAAATGAGCTGGAGAAGGAATTGGCAAGTCACTCCATTATCTTTGCCAGGAAAACCCAAAACTTGGTCACAGAGTCAAACATGACTGAAATGACTGAACAATAAAAAATAATATCGAATCTCAAGAAAAAATGTATTTTCTTATATGACCAGTAGCTGAAGATATATTTAATAGCATCTCATTTAAAAATGAGCACATTTTCTTTCTTTGCATTTTTCTCCTTGTACCATGTAAGGTTAAAAAAAACCACAATATGCCAACATGAAACTTAAAATGCTCATTTTATGTGGCAAGAACACTTATCATCTCCAGATGAAAGTACAGTGTTTTATGTTTTTAGATATGTCTTTTGTCAGGTTCATCTCAAGCTAATTTATCTGTATCATAGAGTCACCTTGTAGTAAGCTTCTTCAAATTTCTGCCACATATGAAATATGGCTTTTTTTACTGGGTAGTTTAATAATAAATAATACTAATAGACTATATTTATGTAGAATTTATTTTTTATTAGTCTCTATGTTAAGTGTTTTATAATTATTATTTAATTTGCTCCACATCCACAATCCTGGTTATCCCCATTTTACTATTGAGGAAATTGAGGCAACAGAAGTAAGGTGACTCCTTTGGGTCATACAGCTACTAAGTGTCTGAGTCTGGATTTGAACACAGGTCTTTCTGATTCCTGACCTGATGCTCTATCCACAGAGCATCCTAGCTGCATTCAATATAAAAAAATCACAGGGCAAGTGCAATTTGCTTTGATTGATCTCCTCTGCATATAGCCTTGCTGTATTTCATTCTAGTTATGAACTTTCTTTTTTTTCCTCTTTTTCCTCCTCCTCGTCAGTCCCATTGATAGACATCCAAAAATGTAGAAGGATTTCCTTCTGAAATACAGTTTCAAAACTATATGCAGATGAAGTTGTGGAGTTCGTGTAAGGCTTGACTTGAAGGAGAAGAAACAGTGTGAACATGCATGTGGGTGTGCACATGTAGTTTGTATACAGGAGCAAGTACTTAAGAAGTCTTATAAATTGTACAGAACCTTAGGAATCCAAATAGTATATGGGGTGTATGATGTTTTTAGGGAAAGGATTTATTTACTTACAGAAGGGGAAAATCGTTACTCTGTAGCAGCAAAGATCTTCTCGCTGAATATATACCCAACAATAGTATCAATAGCCTGAGAAGAAACAAACGTATCCAAATAACACCCAGTCTCCTGTTAGAGATTGTAATGATGAAATTATTTGCATTTAATAGCATTGAAAAAGGCAGAAATCTTGTGGCTAATTTGAATGAAATGACTAGAATGGGTCAGAACAGAGATGTTATATTCCTGTAATCGCTTGAATTCATCAGGACTCTGTCCTGAAGGCAGAACATCAGTACAGGAACTCTGCTTTCTCCACATGGCTGTTATTCTTAGGTAAGAAGGATGGAGATAAGAATCAGTGATAACATCATTGCCTGGAAGAGACCTTAAGACATTATCTAGGCCATCTCCCTGCCTTCACAGACAGCCATACCAAAGTATATGGGCAGTTGAAAATATTTCTATTTAAAGAACTTCACAAGGTCTCTAAATAACATAAATCTAGCAATGTTCTCAGCAAGGGAAAGGGAGCAAAGGGGGAGGCAGGATAGAATATATTTGTTTCCCCAAAAAAGTTTCCTTTAAAGTAAATGTATAAATACTGAATTGTATTATGCCATTTAATTTCATGATAAAAACAGAATCTGTGTTTTTAGAAAAAAAATCTGCTATGATGTGTACCCTCACCCCATTGCTCATTATATTAGCTTCCTGATAATTAAGAGAATAGAGTGTTCCACAGCCTTCCTAATATAAACATAAGTGGATTTCCCAGAAAACTGAACTATAACCCTTGCATTTGCCAGTGACTCTCTGGTGTTAGTTTCCTTATCTTAAAATGAAAAGGATGGATTAAATGACCTTCAAGGTCCCTTCCAGCACTTTGATCCTATGATCTATGGTACTAATGAAGGGTTTATTTAATAATTGTAATTAATAATAGTAGGTAGCATGTATATAACTCCTACTATGTGCCTGTCACAGTACTAAGTGCTATTTGAAAATATTATTTCAGTTGATCCTCACAACGACTCTTGGAGGGAAGTATTAGTGTTATGTTTTCCCTAGTCTTTCTAAAATGTATTTAAATATTATATTGCCTTAGTACATAGAAGCAGCTGGGTGGTGCAATGGATAGAGCTCTGGGCCTGGAGTCAGGAAGACCTGATTTCATATCTAGCCTCAGACACTTAATAGCTATATGACCCTGGGGCAGTTGCTTACCTATGGTTTGCCTCAGCTTCTTTATCTGTTACATGTGGCTAATAATAGTACCTACCTTGCAGAGTTGTTGTGAGGATCAAATGAGATCATTATAAAGCACTTAGCATGGTTCTTGGCACTTGGTAAACACTATATAAATGCTAGCTACTAACCTGGGTTAGTCACTTTACATTTGCCTCAGTTTTCTCAGCTGTAAAATGGGGATGATGATGGTACTTACTTTGCAGAATTGTTGTGAAGGTCAAATAAGAAAATATTTGTAATGTGCTTAGCATGGTGCCTAGTACTATTTAAATGATTATTCCCTCCCCTCCCTTCCTGAGGGCACACTGAGCATAATTTAACCTCTTGGAGAGTCATATACTAGGATGCCTGTCATACACTGATATCTCCCAGGATCGTTAAAGTGTGTAGAATTTAGTTGGCCTCTTTGTTCCCCTTCCTTCACAGATGTGTGCTGCAACTGACATTCTTGCAATTTACAATAATGATACTCTCAGGAGCCACTGAATGTATAGGATGGTAGTCTGGAAGAATAGTTGTATTTACTGTCCCCTTTAAAACCTGTTTTGTCTGATCTCATTTGTCACTGCCATCTGCTTGTCTACAATATAATATTACATTTCCCCCTAAATCCACCTTTCTAAACTGTCCTATTTCCCTTAGAAGGCACCCATGTCGTTTGAGACACCTAGGTCCAAAACCTTGTTGTTGACGTCAGTTTTTTACTCTCACTCCATATGCCCAGGAAGTTACCAAGCTTTGCAGTTTCTCCCTCCACAACATGTCTCACAACTGTCTCCTTTCAGTTCATAGTCACTACCCTGTTTAACGCCCCCTCCCATTGTCTCTTGCCTATTCTAGTACAATAGTTTGTGAATCAGTTTCTTCTCTCTTCATGCAATCCATCCTCCACTCCACCACTGAGTGATTTTCCTGAAGCACACTTGGATCACAATCTTCCCCTCCCTATTCAATAAACCCTAGTGCTTTCCTGTTACTTCTAGGATCAAATATAAAGGCCCTTGGTATTTAAAACCCCCTACAACTTGTCTCCCTCTTATTTTCCTAACTTTTTAATGCATTATTCCTCTGCACCCCTCTGTAGTCAAGCCACACCAGCCCTCTTGCTGTGTTCTTCACGTTCATTTCTCCATGTCCCATTGCTATGTCTTTACAGTGGCTGGCCTCCATGACCATAGTATCTCCCTCCTTTAACCTTTAAAATTCCTGACTTCCTTCAAGGTTCAAGATTCAGTTCAAATATCACCTACAGGAAGCTTTTACTGGTCAGTGCCCTCCCCACCTCTCTCCCCTTGCTACCTGCTTACTCATTCTCTCCTTTGCCTATCCATCTCCAGCTGTGGGTACCTTCCCTCTGAGGTTACTTTGTACTTTGTGTATCCCTATATAGATATAGACTGTCCCTTCATTAGGAGGTAAACTTCTTGAAGACTTTTTGGTTTTTTGCATGTGTTTCTGGTGCGTAAACACTGCTTGGCACATAGTAAATACATCATGAATTCTTGTTAATTGGTTGAGGTATTTGTTGCTCATCCTCTCAGTGTCTGCTTCTGATCTTCACTGGTTTTAATATTAATAATTGCTAGCATTTATATCGCACTTTAAAGTTTTCAAAGTGCTTCACAAATATTTTCTTATCTTTGTAACAACCCTATGAGGTAGTTGTTGCTATACCCATTTTACAGATGAGTAAACTAAGACAAGGGTTGTGACTTGCCCAGAATCATGAAGCTAGTAAGCATCTGAGGCTGGATTTGAAGTCAGGCCTTTCTGACTTCAGGTCTTGCATTCCATCCACTACCCCACTTACTGCCTCTTTATTCTGGGTTTTTTCTTTACTCATTTTCCTCCTACTGCTCCCTTTCCCCTTCTCTTTTTCCCTATAGTCCTCCTGTGCTGCTCAACTTTCAAGGCTAGTAGGGTTTTTCTCTTACGTTCGAAAGATAATGAAGCTTTCCTTGTCCTTAGCAAACTGCTCTCATAACTCTCTAGAACCTGTGTGGTCTTTCAGCCACTTTAGTTGA